>NC_086321.1:302664070-302866570 GCF_036172605.1 Pelobates fuscus | reverse complement strand
CCCCTTCAGCTACCTGGGAGGGGAGGTGGGAGGGGACCTGCAGTGCCAGGAAAACAGATTGTTTTCCTGGCACTGGAATTTTCCTCTAACGACCATTTTTTGTCCGGGAAGGAGATTGTGCTAAATTGTATTTGGTGTGTTTTTATTATTAAGTTACCTGGAGGACCAAGGCACCCCATTTATAAATTGTCTTGGTGGTGGCAGCGTTAAAATAGTAATATTTATATTATGGTTAAGTGTGGGTGGTGTTAAATGGGATTTTATCATTATTTCCGGTCTAGTGCAGACAATTAGTTTTCTTTAACCCTTTCACCACCACAACTAGGTCACGCACACTCTTGAAGTAGAGTGCATTCGTGACAAATTGGGCAATGATTATAAACACAGATAAGTTGTCACTTAATTTCCTTTTTTTTGAATCCCTTAATGTAAGTTCACCCCGTCTTCCGCTCAGTTTCAATCAAAGCAACGTGGCAAAGTCAATAGACATGTAGAAACGACACAACGGCCAGTGGAAGAAAGTAAATAAATGAATAGATACAGTCCTACGCTGGAGTTGGTAGGGGTTGCAGGGTATAACGGGCATAACCCATGAGACATAATATAGAAAAGAGAAAGGCTGACAAAAGGGATTACAAACAGGTCCTCCCAATCATCAGTCTCAATACCCCTGGATGGATTTGTTCATAGTAGTGGCTAGAAATTGCCAGTATGGAACATACATACGAGAAATATGAACAATAATAAATTTTAATTAATCCCTTCTAGGGAAGAAAAAACACGACAAAATATAGAGTAAAAACAAAAAAACCAAAAACAGTGTATATACAGTATGTGTATATACAGACAGAGTAGGGATCCTCTGTCGAAAGCTGACCTCCCAATATACCTTGTAATCAAATAAATAGATAGATAAATTGCAACAAAGTTACAAACGTTAAGAGTAGCTATTTTAATGTATCTAGGGACAGACAGTAGTGTTGCCCTAATAGAGTTGCAAAGTATCAAAGTCGCTAGAGGGGGGAGGAAACAAAAGGCTCCCCTCACAAGGTATACTGAGGCAATAGAGTATTAAGCAATGTATGATTATATACGGCACTCTAAGACTAGCCCCAGATTCGGCATAGATTCCCCCTTAGTAAAAGATAGAAAGTGGACCCTGATATTGGTAGCCCACTGGCTGTGCATAGAGGGTAGAGCTTCCTAATGTTGTATATAGAGGGTAGAGCTAAGCATCCCATATGAGAGCCTGTAACAAAATCGTTGGCTCCTAATATTATGTCGCTTGGATGTATAGCTCAAAATGCAGCAAACAGACCTAAGTCCTAATGTATAGTTCTAGTCTTGAAAGGTAAATAGAGCGATGGAAACCCCCCCCCCGTCAGATAGCCCAACAAGTTATTAAAAAACTGGTAGAATCATGAGCTTAAACTGAAGGAAGGCTCCCTGCTCCCTCTATGTATGAACTCCGGTAAACAGTCTGCGTAAGCAAAGTAAAGCAAGTGCTGGCTAAACATAAAATCCTAAAGTTCAGAGGCATAGACTTCCCTATTGTTACTGCTAACGTCTGTAAACGAGCTCGGTGCTGGCTCGTACTAACTAAACACACATTCCTATCTGATTCGAGGAGAAAGCTTCCATAGAACAGAATAATAAGTAGACGGATCCCTAAATAAATCTTGGACCAAGTGGTCCCGGTATAGGCTCAACGCGCGTTTCGGCGCTTAGATTTGCCCCTCTGGGAAGAAATAGATTCTGACCACTGTGGGCTATGCTATTCGGTACCCAGAGGCAGTCACCCTGAACAATATTCAGGCCAAGAATGTAGCAGAGGCCCTGATGCGAGTGTTCTCTAGGATAGGTTTACTCCGGGGGATCATCTCATACTAAAGCACCCAGTTTACTGCAGAGATGACTCACCAACAGTGGAAGTTATGCGCCCCCTACCACCCCTCAACCAATGGCCTGTGCTAGCGCTTTAATGGCACGTTAAAGCAGATGCTCCGTACCTTTGCAGCAACCTGCAAGGATTGGGAAAGATTCCTGCATCATCTCCTCTTCGCATATCGGTAGGTGCTCCAAGAGTCTACAGGATTTTCTCTGTTAGAATTGTAATTCGGGCAGAGGGTTAGGGGGACCGTAGACCTTGTACAAGAGCACTGGGAGGGAAATGGAGAGGAGGAAGGGACCCCATCATCCCATATGTGCTGGAGCTGCGGGACCGACTGGAGGAACTCACACACCTGGTGCGTGGGAACCTCCAGGCGGCACAGGAGCACCAGCGCACTTGGTATGACCAGGGAGCCAGGTGCTGTTGCTTTCAAGTCGGTCAGAAGGTGCTGGTTTTGAAACCTGTCCAGTAGGACAGGTTGCAGGCTGCTTGGCAGGGCCATAGTGGACGGAACAGAAATGTGATACCACCTACGTTGTTGGTCCTTGCTCGGGTACCGGAGTTAGACGCTGAAGCCCTACCACGAGCGGACGGAGGAGGTAGCCGCTATATGTGCTCCTGCCTCTGAAGATTTTGACAATCTTCCCCTGCCTGATCTCCTAGAACAGGGCTTCCCAAACTTTTATGGGCCGAGACCCACTTTTCAAAATGGTAATTTTTCGAGACCCACTTGCTTTTAACGCGTATTTTAAAAAGTGAACACCATGGCAATCCGCTTCAGAGGCATACAATTGGCACACCATGGCAAAAAGCTTTAGAGGCATACAATTGGCAAACTATAGCAATCCGCTTTAGATGCATACAATTGGCACACCGTGGAAATCCGCTTTAGATGCATACAATTGGCACACCATTGCAATCAGCTTTAGATGCATACAATTTGTACACCATGGCAATCGGCTTCAGAGGCATACAATTGGCACACCATGGCAAACCGCTTTAGAAGCATATAATTGGCAAACTATAGCAATCCGCTTTAGATGCATACAATTGGCACACCATGGCAATTCGCTTTAGATGCATACAATTGGCATACCATTGCAATCAGTTGTAGATGCATAAACTTGGTACATCATGGCAATCAGTTGTAGATGCATAAACTTGGTACATCATGGCAATCAGTTGTAGGTGCATACAATTGGAACATCATGACAGCTTTAAATACATAAACTTGGCACACCATGGCAATCAGCTTTAGATGCATAAACTTGGCATATCATGGCAATCACTTTTAGATGCATAAACTTGGCACATCATGGCAATCAGTTTCAGAAGCATTTAATTGGCACACCATTGCAAACAGTCAGATGCATAAAATTGGCACACCATGGCAATCAGCTTTAGATGCATAACATTGGCATAACATGGCAGTTTTAGAGGCATAATTTTGATATATCATGGCAGTGTTAGAGGCATAATTTTGATATATCATGGCAGTTTTAGAGGCAGAAACTTTACACATCATGGCAATCAGTTTTAGAGACATACAACTGCTTACTCACAGACTCAGAATCAGAAATGTTGTTGTCCTGCGCTTTCATCCAGGCACCTCACATTGATTATCCTAGTGGTGGAACTAATGTAGAGAGGACCGTGGTGCAAGTATGTTTTCTGGGCCCCCATCTAGTGAAAGTGTGGCCAAAAGGTAGATCTCCATCTGTCGGAGAACTTCAACAATAATATGCCAGATGGAGATCTACCATTTGCACATCATTGCAGGGTTATATTTGTGAGCAGTGTTTGAATGTAAGCATGTTTTTGTATTAAGTATATGTGTGCATGTATGAGTGTATTTGTATGTAATGTTGCTATTGGAATGTAGTGGTGTACTTGTTTGTAATGTTTGCATCTAATTGCAGGGGTGTTTGTATATGTAGTGTAGGACTTTAAATGCAGGTGTGCTTTTTGTGCGTAGTGTTGGTGTTTGAATGAAGGGGTGTTTGTAGATCATTTTAGTGTTTTAATGCAGGGGTGTGTTTTTATGTAATGTTTGTGTTTGATTGCAGTGTGTGTGTAGTGGATGCAGTGTGTGTATATTGTGTTTATAAAATATACATATACACAATGTGTGTTTCAATGTAAGCATGTTTTTTGTATGGAGTATACACACACACAGACACACAAAAACACATTGACACAGCGATACACACAATGACACTTAGTTTCCCACACACAGATACACAGACACTCATGTACACAGATACACACAGACACACAAATACACCCACACACTGACTCAAAAGGACACGCAGAGACAGGAGGTGAGGGTGACAGTGTGGGAGGGAGTGTGTGTACTGGTAACAGTGTGGGGGGCAGTGTGAGAAAGGGTTACAGTGTGGGGGGGCAGGGGGAGAAAGGGTTACAGTGTGGGGGGGCAGGGGGAGAAAAGGTTACAGTGTGGGGAGAGGGGCAGGGAGAGAAGGGGTTACACTGGGGGGTAGGCAGAGAAGGGGTTACAGTGGGGGGGGCAGGGAGAGAATGGGTTACAGTGGGGGGAGGGGGCAGGGAGAGAAGGGGTTACAGTGGGGGAGGGTAGGCAGAGAAGAGGTTACAGTGGGGAGGGTAGGCAGAGAAGGGGTTACAGTGGGGAGGGTAGGCAGAGAAGGGGTTAGAGTGGGGAGGGTAGGCAGAGAAGGGGTTAGAGTGGGGAGGGTAGGCAGAGAAGGGGTTAGAGGGGGGGTAGGCAGAGAAGGGGTTAGAGTGGGGAGGGTAGGCAGAGAAGGGGTTAGAGTGGGGAGGGTAGGCAGAGAAGGGGTTAGAGTGGGGAGGGTAGGCAGAGAAGGGGTTAGAGTGGGGAGGGTAGGCAGAGAAGAGGCTACAGGGGGGAGGGCAGGCAGAGAAGGAGGGCAGGCAGAGAAGGGGTTACAGTGGAGGGGGCAGGCAGAGAAGAGGTTACAGTGAGAGGGAGGAGGGCAGGCAGAGAATGGGTTACATTGGGAGGGAGGAGGGCAGGCAGAGAAGGGGTTACAGTGGGGGGAGGGCAGGCAGAGAATGGGTTACAGGGGGGGGGGGCAGGCAGAGAAGGGGTTACAGTGGGGGAAAGGGCAGGCAGAGAAGGGGTTACAGTGGGGGGAGGGCAGGCAGAGAAGGGGTTACAGTGGGGGGAGGGCAGGCAGAGAAGGGGTTACAGTGGGGGGAGGGCAGGCAGAGAAGGGGTTACAGTGGAGGGGGGCAGGCAGAGAAGGGGTTACAGTGGGGGGGGAGGGCAGGCAGAGAAGGGGTTACATTGGGGTGGGGGCTGACACACACATGCTCCCTACAGAAAAGCTGACACACACATGCTCCCTACAGAAAAGCTGACACACACATGCTCCCTACAGAAAAGCTGACACACACATGCTCCCTACAGAAAAGCTCACTGACACACATACACATGCTTATTATAGACAAGCTCACTGACACACATGCTCACTACAGAAAAGCTCACTAACACACACACATGCTCACTACAGAAACGTTCACTGACACACATACATGCTCACTACAGAAACGCTCACTGACACACATACATGCTCACTACAGAAACGCTTACTGACACACTTGTTCACTACAGACAAACTCACTGACACACACATGCTCACTTACAGACAAGCTCACTGTAGTGGGGGGCAGTGGTGTATCTTGGTTTTGTGCTGCCCTAGGCAGGACAAAACTCAGAACCCCCCCCCCGCGCGCGCCACCCCCACCCAACCCTTCCCCGCCTTCTAAATACACACATATTCACTGACAGATACGCATACACTAGCTAACAGACAAACACAGTCAGACACACACTAACAAACACACAGTCGGACACACACACTAACAGACACACACAGTGAGTCACAGACACTAACAGACACACAGTGAGACACACACTAACAGACACACACAGTGAGACACACAGTGAGACACACACAGTGAGACACACAGTGAGACACACACAGTGAGACACACACAGTGAGACACACACACTAACAAACACACAGTCGGACACACACACTAACAAACACAGTCGGACACACACACTAACAGACACACACAGTGAGACACACACTAACAGACACACACAGTGAGACACACACACTAACAAACACACACAGTCGGACACACACACTAACAAACACACACAGTCGGACACACACTGAGACACACACTAACAAACACACACAGTCGGACACACACACTAACAAACACACACAGTCGGACACACACACTAACAAACACACACAGTCGGACACACACACTAACAAACACACACAGTCGGACACACACACTAACAGACACACACAGTCGGACACACACACTAACACACACAGTGAGACACACACACTAACAAACACACACAGTCGGACACACACAGTCGGACACACACACTAACAAACACACACAGTCGGACACACACACTAACAAACACACACAGTCGGACACACACACTAACAGACACACACAGTCGGACACACACACTAACACACACAGTGAGACACACACACACACACACACAGTGAGACACACACACACAGTCGGACACACACACTAACAAACACACACAGTCGGACACACACAGTGAGACACACACTAACAGACACAGTGAGACACACACACTAACAGACACACACAGTCGGACACACACACTAACAGACACACACAGTGAGACACACACACTAACAGACACACACAGTGAGACACACACACTAACAGACACACACAGTGAGACACACACTAACAGACACACACAGTGAGACACACACACACTAACAGACACACACACTAACAGACACACACACTAACAGACACACACAGTGAGACACACACTAACAGACACACACTGTCGGACACACAGTCAGACACACAGTCAGACACACACACTAATAGACACACACTAACACACACACTAACAGACACACACTGTCGGACACACAGTCAGACACACACACTAATAGACACACACACACTAACACACAGTCACAGACACACACTAACAGACACTAACACACACACACTAACAGACACACAGTCAGAGACACACACACACTCACATTAACACTTTTTTTTTTTTATTTACTCCCCCCCTAGCCTCCTTACCTTTGGGAATGCTGGGGGTGGGGGGGTTCTCCCATTCCCTGGTGGTCCAGTGGCTGCAGGGCGGCACTGGCGGGCAGGCTGGGCGGCCGGCGAGGGAGCCCTTCCCCTGAGCTCTCTGCTCAGCTCCCTCGCGCGCCGCCCGCAGAGTGAGGCTGGGAGGCGGAGCCGGAATATGACGTCATATTCCGGCTCCCAGTCTCACTCTGCGGGCGGCGCGCGAGGGAGCTGAGCAGAGAGCTCAGGGGAAGGGCTCCCACGCCGGCCGCCCGCCCGCCCAGCAACCAGCCCAGCATGTCTGTTAGCCGCAAGGCTAACAAGACATTTGCCTTGGGCATTTGGGGGCGGCATTTTTTGCCGCCCCCTGGAAAATGCCGCCCAAGGCAAATGCCTTGTTTGCCTCGCGGCTAATACGCCCCTGGTGGGGGGGTCAGGGTCAGTACTGCGGTGGATCTGGGACCTATAGTGTGGCATCAAAGGCTGAAATGGGGGGCAGGAGGGATCAATAGCAAGAGTGAGGGGAAAAAGGGGGGGGTCAGGACCTGTGGTGAAAGGTGAGGGGTAGTAAGGGGGTCAGGACCTGTTATGAGGGTCAGGACCTGTAGTGGAGGGGTCAGGACTTGTAGTGGGGGATCATAGGCAATAAAAAGGGATTAGGGGCTGTAGTGGGTACTTAATGGCAATAGTGATGGGTTAGGGGCTGTAGTGGGTGCTTAGTGGCAATAGTGATGGGTTAGGGGCTGTAGTGGGTGCTTAGTGGCAATAGTGATGGGTTAGGGGCTGTAGTGGGTGCTTAGTGGCAATAGTGATGGGTTAGGGGCTGTAGTGGGTGCTTACTGGCAATAGTGATGGGTTAGGGGCTGTAGTGGGTGCTTACTGGCAATAGTGATGGGTTAGGGGCTGTAGTGGGTGCTTAGTGGCAATAGTGATGGGTTAGGGGCTGTAGTGGGTGCTTAGTGGCAATAGTGATGGTTAGGGGCTGTAGTGGGTGCTTAGGACCAGATGAGAGCCATGGACTGTGGTTCTGCCTAAAACGGAACATAGCCCGGTTCACTAAACAGTGAACTGGGCTATGTGAAACTGATAGCTGCTGTGGTACTGTTTGGTAAATATATATACAGAATGTGAGTATTTACCCCACACACCTGTCTTTGTCACCACTTACTTTCTCACTACACTACACTACACACCCCTCCCAGCTGTACCTCTGCCTCCATTAATCATTTATTAATCTCTTCCTTCTCAAGCCCCCACTTTTATTTGTTTTAACTTACCTATTACTTGAGTCTCTTCTCTACACCAGCCCTTGAGCAGCATGCCCCTGCAGTAATCCTGCCCACAGGGTTTCCTCCTGCAAGCAGCATCTCCTAGCAGAGCTTACTACACGTGCTGGGAGCACACAACATGCTGCAGAAGGAGGAGGGGATGTCACTCCCTATTTCCTCCTCGTATTCAGCTCTGAGCTCTCCTCCCTGCACACAGAGAGCAAGACCTGGCAGGGAGACTTCTAACACTGCCAGGTCTTGCTCTATCAAGGATAAGGGTGGTGGGATTGATACTTCACTGGTCAGAGAGATCTTTTGAACTCCCTGCTGGCTCAATCAGCAGCAGGCTCTTTTCCTCGGCACCTCCAGTGAGCTGGGAAGGGCTGACCCTGGGGGAGGAGACAAGCTGAAAAATCCAGGGGGGGGGGGGGCAAGTACCCCCTCTTGCCCCCCCCCTGTGGACGCCCATGGCCCTACCTTCTTTAAACATCCCTGGTGGTCCAGTGTCTCCCTGGTGGTCTGCAGCTCCGCCGGGTGCAGAGCTGCAGACCGTGTAATAAAAGTCTCGCAAGCTCCCAGAGTGTTTCCATGGTAACGCTCTGGGAGCTCGCGAGACTTCTATCACACGGTCTGCAGCTCTGCACCCGGCGGAGCTGCAGGCCGGAGCTGCTGGGCAGACTGACTGGAGGGAGCCCGGCGGCATACATGCCAAGCCGCTGGGCTCCCTCCTGGTGTCAGTCTGCTTGCCTGACTCCCCAGCGGCCCTGGATGTGTGGGTCAGCGCGACCCACTGGGAATCGCCCTGCGACCCACCAGTGGGTCGCGACCCACACTTTGGGAACCGCTGTCCTAGAAGATGGGGTGCAGGCATGGTCCGTAGAGGAGGTCCACTTAGGGGACCAGCTGACCGAGAAAGAACGCAGGCAAGCGCAGCAGATGCTGTCTGCAAAGTGAGAAACTCTTATCTGCCAGGGTTTACCCCACTAGCCACCGACAGAGTAGAGACCACCCCGACCAACCACCTCTGTACAGAATACCAGAGGGAGAACATGAGGCAGGAGATCCAGGAGATGCTCCAACTAGGGGTAATAGAACCGTTCAAGAGTCCGTGGGCCTCCCCTGTAGTGCTTGTCCTGAAACGAGATGGAGCACCCTGGTTCTGTGTAGACTACAGGAGGCTCAATGACAAGACTGTCTCGGATGCTTACCCCATGCCCTGTATAGACGAGCTATTAGACCAGATAGCTCGTGGCCAGTACCTCACCACTATCGATTTGTGTAAGGGGTACTGGCAGATCTCTCTAGCAGCAGATGTTTTTCCCAAGTCGCATTCGTCACTCCATTTGGCCTGTACCACTTCAAGGTAATGCCATTTGGAATGAAGAATGCCCCAGCCACTTACCAAAGGCTGGTGGATCGGCTGTTGGATGGCCTCCAGGATTATGCGTACGCATACCTGGACGACATAGCCATATACAACGACACTTGGGAGGAACACCTGGTACATGTGTAATCGGTACTAGACAGAAACCTAGCAAATGCCATATAGGGGTGACAGAAGTGCAGTACCTGGGACACCGGGTACAGTGTGGGAAGCAGAAGCCCGAGCCAGCCATGGTTAAGGCAGTAGCTCACTGGCCCCGCCCCAAGACCCAAGTGATGGCTCTCCTAGGGATTGCTGGCTACTATCGGAAGTTTGTCCCCAACTGCAGTGCCCTAGCTAAGCCCCTCACTGACCTGACCAAAGAGATCCTACCCAGGAAGGTAAACTGGACCCCAGAGTCCAAGCCCTCAAGAACACCCTGATAAATGCCCGTCCTGGCTGCTCCTAATCTGAATAAACGTTTTCTCATCCACACAGATGCTTCTTTGTGTAGATGCTTTAGTGCAGAGCCAGGTAGGGGACGATGGCGGAGAACATCCAGTAGCTTACCTCAGCAAAAAACTACTACCCCGGGAGTTGAGCTACGCCACCATCGAGAAGGTGTGTCTAGCGGTGGTGTGGGCACTCAAAAAGCTGCAGCCCTATACTTGACAGCGATTCACTTTACTCACCGATCACAACCCGTTGGTGTGGCTTAACCGGTTCGCTGGAGACAATGCTGTTACGGCTGTTACGTTGGAGCCTGGCACTACAACCATAAGCAAAAAAGTGGAAAACACCTTCAAATAAGCATATAATTAATACAACCTGGAGAATATATCCAGAGTATGAATATTCAATATAAGAATATAGTGAAATCTGAAATAATATATATCATAGCGTAATACAGTTTAAATATAATAATTAGAGTGTGAAGCAAGTATTGAACTCACAAACGAAAATGAAAATCAGGCCTCTCACTTCTAACTCTAATTCAGGAGGTTATTCTAATTCTAATTCGTATTCTAAGTCCATTCAAAGAAAACGGAGTCCCCCCAGGTCTCCTAATGACTCCCATTTTCATAATGATAATCAGGAGAATTTTTTAGACAGGGGGCGAGACCAAAGGTCAGAACGAGCGTATACACTTCCAACCCAAAACAGATTTCAAACACTAAGATCTCCAATTAAAAAAAAAAGACCCCATTCAGAGGTAGAGGAAGATCAGAGTACATCAATTCATCTCCCATACAGACAGAACGAAACGGTATTTTCAACCTATCACAGGTTAGTTTTTCATTAGATGAATTATCACTCCTTAAAAAGGGACTTAAGTTTGCCCCTACATCTAATGCAAATAGTTTCAACTTATATTTAGACAATCAAAAGTTTTTGAGAAAATGGACTATTAAAAGATTTTTTTCATAATAAAGATATAGACCATTTACCAACTACCCCACCATTACAGGTAATCCAACAAAACGACCAGAGAAAGGATTCGGATCTTACAGAAAAAAATTATACATACTTCTTTTAAACCAAATTCACACTTCTATCCGTGGTCTGCAAAAAGTAAATATTTGGACATTTTCAATGAATTAGTCCAGGCAGATCTAGATAAACTTACTTACCATAAATATTATTCTAATTTAAATAAAAATGAAAGAAGAGCTTTAAAATGGTTAACTGAAAATCCAAATATTATTATTATTAAGGAGGCGGACAAGGGAGGGGGTACGGTTATTATGGGTAGGTCTTACTATATGGAAGAAGCGTACAATATTCTATATGATCATAACACATATGAGATTCTATCTCAAAACCCTACTTCTTTGTTCTTGCAAGCTTTAAAAGAACTACTGGATCTTGGGGTAGAAAAAGATATTCTCAACAAGAAGGAATATGATTTTATTTTCAATCCTAATTGTAAAACAGCCACCTTCTATTTCTTACCCAAGATCCATAAGACTCTTCAAAAAAAACCCTGGCCGTCCTATCAGTGGGATTGTCTCTTTGTCATGTAATTTATCCGAATACATAAAAAAATTTTCTTCAACCGTATGTTTCTCTTAGTGATTCTTATATCAAAGATACTGGACACATTCTACAAGGTATAACTACTATACCTTGGAAATCTACATATATTTTGGCTACTGCTGATATTACAGCCCTGTATTCAAATATTCCACACGAGAAGGGCATTTCAGCTATACAGGATATACTTATACAATATAAATTTCTTTCCTCTGTTCAAATAGAATTTTTGATACAATGCATATAATTTGTACTGACAAAGAATTTTTTCTGGTTCAGTGGCCAATACTTCTTACAAAAATGTGGCGTCGCCATGGGTACCAAATTTGCCCCTAGTTTTGCGAACATGTATGTTTCCCAATGGGAGCAGCATCATGTTTCACTTGGAGAACATCTAGGGGGCAATTTGGACCTATGGAGGCGCTACATAGATGATGTTCTACTCATATGGGAGGGTTCTACCGATAGTTTGAAACTATTTTTTGAATTTATTAATTCCAATGACTATAATCTTAAATTTACATATAATATTAGTCCAATTTCTTTGGATTTTCTGTATCTTACTATTTACATAGAGCATAATCAACTTAAAACTAAGAAATTTTTTAAACCAACTGATTGTAATGTACCTAGAAGTAAACTAATTCGCCTTAGGAGAAACTGCTCAGATGATGATATATTTTTACAACAAGCTAAGATAATAAAAACACTGTATTTAGAAAAGGGTTATAATCAGGATCAAATTGATTTAGATATACAGAATATATTGGATACTGATAGATCACAATTTTTGAAACATCGATCTAAGAAACAAGTTAATCAAAATATAGATATCCGAAAGAAAAAAATCAAATTTGCATTTACAAGTCAATATAATTCACAAGCCAAACAAATTTTAAAAAAAAAATGAAATAAATATTGGTATATCTTACAAAGAGACAATGTACTTAAAGACATTATTCCGAATAGACCTACGATTATATATAAACGAGCGGCCAATCTTAAGAATAAACTGGCCCCTAGTCTTCTTCCCGTATACCCTTCATCTACACCTGGTTCCTTTCTACAACCAGTAAGGGGCTTTTATTGCTGTGGACATTGTTCCACGTGCAAATATCAAAAGAGAAAAATCACTCACTTTACAAGCACCCAAACCACCAAAACATATCTTATTAAGAAACACATTCAATGTTCTACCACCTTTGTGATCCATTTACTTCAATGTGGGTGCGGAGCCCAATATGTGGGCCTCACCACTAGAAAACTCCACATTAGGCTCTTAGAACACTTTAATAATACCAGGAAGGGTAAATTTGATCATAGTGTCCCAAAACATTGTAGTACATGTCCTTTCTTTCGGTGGGAAAATTTTCAAGCCTTTGGTATAGAACATATCACCTTAGGATGTAGAGGAGGGGATAAACTCCAAGAACTAATTCGCCAAGAAGCCATCTGGATATACACTTTAAAAACATTACACTGTGGCCTTAATGCTGAAATAGACTTACAAGGTCTTATTTAGCATTTAATTGGAATACTAGATTTGGTATCTTATTTTGTGGATACGTTCATTTTCTTTTCTCTCTCATTTTTCTCTTTATTTTTATTATTATATTATTTGTGTTATTATATTATCATTCGTTTTTTTCTTCCGTTTTAGAATATTATTATTCCCAGTTTATATATGGCATTATTATATGGCAATATTATTCCCAGTTTATATATGGCATTGTATGTAAATTGGTAGTGCCTTTAGCCTTTATTATGGTATTTATCCATTTGATATATGAGTTGTGAAGTATCAGTTATATTCTAATGTCATTGGCTCTATGTATATTTCTTCATATCTATTCTACTTGTCTTTCATTCTAATAGTCATTTGGAATGTTTTCTGTTTTACTCATCCATGTGGCGACACGTTCGCCTGTTGTGTACACGTTCTCTTTATTTAGACCTCACGCATGTGCATTGACGCACTCGATTCTCGAGCGCATAGAACTTTGATTTCTTTTCACACATGCGCATTTCGAAAGACGGACGATACAGGAAGTACCTCTTTGCGCTCCAATGTGGAACGCACGCTGCCGGTGAACGGCATGAAAGAAGATTACGACGGGTATAAGAAGTCCCTTTACAGATGAATTTCTACATATCCCTGAAGAAGTCCCTTACATACCTGGACGAAACGCATTGGATATTGGACTTTGCTGCTTGTTGTTTCAATTTTATTTTACTTTATGTCCATTTATTGTTCCTGCTCTCTGCTACTTCAAATTGGATTTGTGCTTTCAACTTCCATACTGCCATCCAGTTCCACTGAGAGTGGAGATATGCCTACTACCATTTTATGTCTGTAAGTGTTTCCAATAAATACTTTTTGTACTTTTTTATTCATACTTCACTATGTATGGCTCTTTTTATCCATTTCTTTAAATACATACTTCGTTTTTGATCTATCAAGACCTATATACATATACCCCAGGGGGGTGAAAGGCCTGATTTTCATTTTCGTTTGTGAGTTCAATACTTGCTTCACACTCATTATATTTAAACTGTATTACGCTATGATATATATTTTTATTATTTCAGATTTCACTATATTCTTATATTGAATATTCATACTCTGGTTATATTCTCCAGGTTGTATTAATTATATGCTTATTTGAAGGTGTTTTCCACTTTTTTGCTTCTGGTTTTATCACTTTGGGTGTTAGTGAGTGTAGCGGAGGGCAGTATTAGAATCCACAATCTCCGCTGGTTTCACAGGTAAATCCACAGTCAGCGCTGAAAAGTAATGCAAGTCCCAAAATCCTCCCAATAACCGGACGAAACACAGTTTGGGAGTCAACTAACTCGCTTTATTCACAAGCTTGCATATTTAAGCAGTTCCCCATGCAAGGGGTTTCCTTACAGATAATTCAGGAGATTTCTCCCATCAGGCATTGTAATTCTCCCAACAGGCATTGCTGCACGAGAGGGATACTCCCACTAAAATGGACGATTAAGTGGATTATCCCCTCGTGCAGCAAAACCGACAATTTACTTTAAAATACATATTTTAGACAATATTCGGTACATTGAGGTAACCGAACGTTCGGTAGATAGCTGGGGTCTGAGCGCACCTTTTGTGAGAATACCGCTCAGATCCCAGCTGAAATGACCGAACGCCGCAACAAATACTGTTCTGTATAGAAGTTCCCCTCAATCTGTCGACTGTATTTAGGGGAACGATTCTACCGAAAACCGGGCTCCCGAACGGCCTGGAAGTGCAGCGGTGTTCACATCATCGAGTAGCCGTTTTTAGTTCCAGGCGCTCGATGACCAAACACCGCTGCAGAATAGACTATCCAAGATGGCCGACCGCCGCATGGTCGGTAGTCGAACGACGGCCACCCAGGAGAGCCTATAATTACCGATTGCAACATTGTTGCAATCGGTTAACAAGCGCCACACGACCCTAAGTGTGTGATCTATCAGGGGGGCCCGTATTCGTTTGGCGAACAGCCCAGATAGCCGCTGTTCGCCGAACGAAGTACTTGTATGCTGGTAGCTTAAGGCTGCCAGCATGCGAATCACTATAGCACAATACACACATAGCAAAATATACATAGCACACAGACAACCTTCCCATATTATATAACCTTCCCATATTATAGTCCAGAAGTGGCTAGGTTTGCCACAATGCTCCCCCAGAACCAAGCCGGCATACACAGTCTGATCCCAACGGATCGGCTTGGGGAGGTCCGGGAGAGTACTCACAGATCACTTTTCAAGTTCAGTCTGTCTAGATAACCCGTCGCCGTTACCGTTTTGTTTCCCTGGGCGATAATGAATTGTAAAATCGAAGGGCTGTAATTTCTTAAAGGCCCACACCACGGCCAGGCACTCCTTCTCAATAGCGGCGTAGCTTACTTCTCGTGGCAATAACTTTCGGCTCAAGTAAGCTACGGGATGTTCTCCGCCATCGGTTCCAACTTGGCTCAGCACTGCCCCCAATCCAAACATTGAAGCGTCTGTGTGAACAAGAAATCTTTTAGTTGGATCAGGAGCAGCAAGTACGGGAGCATTAGTTAGAGCAGTCTTTAGTTGTTGGAATGCCTGCTCACACTCTGGGGCCCAGACAACCTGTCGAGGAAGATTCACGTGTCAAGTCAGTCAGGGGTTTGGCCAGGGCGCTATAATTGGGCACGAATTTTCTATAATACCCTGCGGTACCCAGAAACGCTAGCACCTGGGTTTTTGTCCTAGGGGTGGGCCATTTAGCTACAGCTTCCACTTTAGCTGGTTCAGGTTTCTGTTGCCCGCTTCCCACCCGGTGGCCCAAGTACTGCACTTCTGCCATCCCTATATGGCATTTGCTGGGTTTCAGCGTCAACCCTGCCTCTCCAATGCGATCTAGTATGGCCCCTATGTGTTGTAGGTGCTCTGCCCTGGTCTGGCTGAATATAGCGATGTCGTCTAAGTAGGCACAGGCGTATTCCTGGAATCCGTCCAGTAACCGATCTACCATCCGCTGAAACGTTGCCGGAGCGTTTTTCATCCCGAATGGCATGACTCGAAATTGATATAAGCCAAACGGGGTGACAAACGCCGACTTGGGGATGGCATCCTCGGCTAGTGGAATCTGCCAGTATCCCTTACATAAATCTATGGTAGTGAGATACTGGCCCCGTGCCATCTTATCCAGCAACTCGTCTATCCGGGGCATCAGACACCGTTTTGTCATTTAGCCTCCGGTAGTCGACACAGAAACGTGTCGTGCCGTCTTTCTTGGGTACCAGCACTACCGGCGATGCCCAGGAGCTATCGGAAGGTTCGATAACCCCTAGCTGCAACATCTCATCTATTTCCATTTTCATATGCGTCCTGACTGCTTCAGGGACGCGATATGGAGTCTGCCGCATAGGTAGCTGTCCCGGGGTTTCAACTCGGTGGGTGGCTAGCGGAGTGTACCCAGGCAAATTGGAGAAAGTAGCCCCTTTAGCTACAATCAGCTCTTGTACCTGGGCACGCTCCTGAGGGCTTAGCCGCTCCCCCAGCTGAACCCCCTTGGAGGGCTCGGTCTGTTCTTCCTGTTCTAATAGGTCAGGTAGTGGCAGATTCTCCTGATCCTCAGAGGCTGAGGCGCATATCGCCGCCACGTCCTCTGTCCTCTCATGGTAGGGTTTGAGCATGTTCACGTGGAGCATGCGTCTCTTCCCTACCCCTGAGCATGGGCAAATCACATAGGTGGTGTCACACCTTTGTTCCACCACCTGGTATGGGCCTTGCCAGATGGCCTGCAGCTTGTCTGTGCGGACAGGTTTTAAAATCAAAACCTTCTGTCCCACTTGAAAGCCGCCTCCAGACGGTCCCTGAATTCCAGTACGTACGATACAATAGGGGTTCCATCAGGGCTACTCTCTCCCTCCCAATGTTCTCTAATTAGGTCTAATGGCCCCCGTACCCTTCTCCCAAACAGCAATTCAAAATGGGAAACCCTGTTGACTCTTGAGGTACCTCTCTATATGCGAAGAGCAAATGGGGCAGAAAACGCTCCCAGTCTCTGTGGGCCTCTCCAAACGTACGGAGCATCTGCTTCAGCGTACCATTAAATCTCTCGCATAAGCCATTGGACTGGGGGTGGTATGCAGAATTTACTATTGGCTTAATGCCACATATTTTCCACAGTTGCTGGGTGACCTCGGCGGTGAATTGGGCGCCCCTATCTGATATTATTTCTTGGGGAAACCTACCCGGGAGAATATTTTCATTAAACCCTCGGCCACCGTCTCTGCATGGATATTCGAGAGTGCTACGGCCTCTGGGTATGGGGTGGCATAGTCCACTACCGTTAAGATGAACCGTTTTCCGGAGGGACTGGGTTTGGGTAAGGGTCCCACTATGTCAACGGCCACCCTACTGAAAGGTTCTGAAATAATCGGGAGGGGACATAATTTGGCTTTGTGGCGGTCACCTCGTTTGCCTACTCGCTGGCATATATCACAGGAGGTGCAGTATTGTCTCACATCTTTAGAAATCCCTGGCCAGAAAAATGCATGGGTTAACCTATATCGGGTACGGGTCATTCCTAGATGTCCGGACAAGGGGATATCATGAGCAATCCTAAGTAGCTTGGGACAATATTTCTGGGGAACCACTAACTGTTTGGTGGTCACTGTGACTGACCCTCCCACTCCCCGTTCAGCAATGCAGTATAGTAGCCCTTTCTCCCAAGTGTACCGCTCCCCCTCTAGCCCCCCCTGGTCAGTGCGTACCCTGTCTCTGTACACCTGTAATGTGGGATCTGATTTCACCTCGGCTTCAAACTTAGCTGGGGTATCCCAGGACATACGTGTCGGGTGGGGGTCTTGGTCTCTTACCTGAGCCTCAGAGTGTGTTGGTGGAGCCGTGGTGCGAGCCTGTTGCCGTGTGGTGACTGGATGGGCTTCTTAGTAGGGAGCCTGTGGGACAAAAGCAGAGGTCATCTGGCCCAAGTCATTCCCCAGTACAACATCCGCTGGTAGGTTTTGCATGAGACCTACTTCCACAATCCCCTCTCACACACCCCAATCCAAATGTACTTTAGCAGTGGGTAAACGGTACACTGCTCCCCCTGCCACCCTTACGGCCACTGATCCGCCAGTGTGAGCGGAACCTGGGACTAGATGGGGTGCGATCAAGGTGAGCGTGGCTCCGGAATCTCGGAGCCCTTGTACTTCTTTCCCCTCCAGGGTCACCAGTTGGCGATGATGCTGCCTGTTGTCGGTGGCTCGAACTGACATCACCTCGTGTAATACCCCTAGAGGTTCCTCGGGTTGAACGCTCCACATCTCTTGGGCCGCTGGTTCCCGCTGATAATAGTGGGCCCTTGGTGCTGGATTCGGTCGGGCTTGGTTCCAGGTGGGCCTGCCTCGATTTTGGGTGCATTCCCGGGCCTTATGCCCCCACTGTTTGCAGGTGTGGCACTGGATATTGGCACGTCCATTATACCTGGAGGTGGGTGGTACATTCCCTGGGAACTGGTGAAAAGGGGATGCAGTGGGAGCGTGGGGGGTTGGAACGCTGGGTGACCCCGTGGGTCGCGGGTAACTCTTGGAAAGGGTTATCTGATGCATTCTTGCATCAAAATGCTGGTCGGCTAAGCGTGCCGCCTCTGTTAGGGTGAGAGGCTTCCTGTCCCGCACCCATTCTTGTGTCACTGGAGACAAACCGTCGAAGAATTGCTCCAACAGCATTAACTGTCGCAATCATTCCATGGTAGTGGCTTGGCTCGCTTGTATCCACCCTTGTGATGCTTGGTCCAGCTTGTGTGCCCATTCAGCATGAGAATCTTTATCTGGTTTTCGCAGGTTTCTAAATTTCCGCTGGTATGCCTCTGGGGTAATGGCATACCTCTCTAATATTGCTCGCTTCACTTTCTCATAGTCTTTGCTGTCCTCGCTGGGTACAGCGAGATATGCTTCGGCCGCCCGCCCTGCCAGCAGTGGGACCCATACTGCCCGTTCTAAGTCATGTAAATCACACAGCCTTTCAAAATCTTGTAAAAAACCATCAATCTCATCCTTCTCCTCGCAGAATAATGATAGGGAATTTTGGGTTTTACCTGGCTGAAGGGTGACCCAGTCGTGGGTTCTGCTCGAGACAATGTATGCTGTGGGCTGTGTGCCATCACGTACTCCTGCACATTTGCCATCACCAGGTTCAGCATGTCAGCTGATATAGGCTGTGGCAGAAATGCCAGCCTGGTCCTCATTTCTCTCTGGTAGAGAGTTTCCATGACTGCTGGGGATGTAGCGCTGCAGGCTCGGTCTCCCTCCATCAGCTCGGCAATTAGTACAGCCTTGGGTTTGCTGCTTGCTTCCTTACCCCTGGCTTCTAGTAGTTCTTTTAACGTCTGTCTCTTTATCTTAGAATAATCCGTCTCCATTCACTTCGGTAGTCGGTTCTTTCGCTGAATCCTACTTGCCATTCCCTTTTCTCATTCGGCAGTTGCAATTTGCACGAATTGCGCTTTTTCGGCTGTAAGGTCGGATCCCGTAGCTTGCCACCAATTGTAGCGGAGGGCAGTATTAGAATCCACAATCTCCGCTGGTTTCACAGGTAAATCCACAGTCAGCGCTGAAAAGTAATGCAAGTCCCAAAATCCTCCCAATAACCGGACGAAACACAGTTTGGGAGTCAACTAACTCGCTTTATTCACAAGCTTGCATATTTAAGCAGTTCCACATGCAAGGGGTTTCCTTACAGATAATTCAGGAGATTTCTCCCATCAGGCATTGTAATTCTCCCAACAGGCATTGCTGCACGAGAGGGATACTCCCACTAAAATGGACGATTAAGTGGATTATCCCCTCGTGCAGCAAAACCGACAATTTACTTTAAAATACATATTTTAGACAATATTCGGTACATTGAGGTAACCGAACGTTCGGTAGATAGCTGGGGTCTGAGCGCACCTTTTGTGAGAATACCGCTCAGATCCCAGCTGAAATGACCGAACGCCGCAACAAATACTGTTCTGTATAGAAGTTCCCCTCAATCTGTCGATTGTATTTAGGGGAACGATTCTACCGAAAACCGGGCTCCTGAACGGCCTGGAAGTGCAGCGGTGTTCACATCATCGAGTAGCCGTTTTTAGTTCCAGGCGCTCGATGACCAAACACCGCTGCAGAATAGACTATCCAAGATGGCCGACCGCCGCATGGTCGGTAGTCGAACGACGGCCACCCAGGAGAGCCTATAATTACCGATTGCAACATTGTTGCAATCGGTTAACAAGCGCCACACGACCCTAAGTGTGTGATCTATCAGGGGGGCCCGTATTCGTTTGGCGAACAGCCCAGATAGCCGCTGTTCGCCGAACGAAGTACTTGTATGCTGGTAGCTTACGGCTGCCAGCATGCGAATCACTATAGCACAATACACACACAGCAAAATATACATAGCACACAGTACAGCCTACAGACAACCTTCCCATATTATAGTCCAGAAGTGGCTAGGTTTGCCACAGTGAGGTTCACCTGGAACCCCTTCAATTTAGCAGATTGATTATTTATGGTTAGTTGGTATACTATTGTTTTCTTCACTACAACCATATGACTTCACAATTTATTACAGACCCGGTAAGCAAAACGGGAATGCCGATGCGTTGTCATGACAGACAGAACTGGAGAAGTGATCTGTGAGTACTCCTCCGGACATGCCCAAGCCGATCCGTTAGGATCCACTGTTTATGCTGGCTTTTGGTTAAGCTGTGTGGCAGAACTACTGCTTATTCATGTATTTTCCACTTGCATTGTAGGTTTCCCCTTGTATTAAGTGTATTGTGCCGTTTCCCTGTTCGGGAGTGTTTATACGAACAGAACCCATTCATCACTCGTACAGGGACCACCTATTGCCCCATTAGAACGTTCACACCAATAACATCAGTGCGAAACGGCAAGGGAAGTAATTAATGAGTGCTCCCCTAGGTGGCCGCCATTTCGTATAGATAAACGCAAACCAGGGGGAGCATTCGTATCCCGAAAGGGAAAAGCTTCCCTTACATGATTCTCGCACAGAAACCTCCCGAACGGAGACCGGTCAGGGAAATGTACTTGTGTGGGGTTCCTGAAGTTGGTGAGGACACTTTTGTGAGACCAAGAGACTAGGTCCCTTTTTCCAGAGCTTTGGCTCCCAGGCACAGAGGGTCCTGGGATGAAGACCCCTTACATGTGTGGCGGAATGGGTGCATCTATATTGTAAGAGGATCCAGAGTGGCCGATGAAAGGAATTAGCGGAGGTAACCGGCCGGGTTACCCGTGGTCAGCTACAGGGCTAAATAGTGTTTTTAAAGAATTCATTTTGAACAATATCATATTTCCAGAAATGAACATGTTTTTATGAAAGAAAAGTCATGCCAAACAAACTTAATTGCACATTATGTAGAAATTATTATAAGTAGAAATGTATATCAGGGTGTTCTAGTGAATTAACTACTTGGACTTTTACTTGGAGCTTACTATTAGACCTTAAACGGATACATGGCCATCCTAGGAGCTCATCTATCCTGGGCATCTGATACCATTTTGTCATTGAGTCTCCGATAATCTACACAGAAGCAGGTTGTTCCATCCTGTTTCGGTACCAAGACTACCGGAGACGCCCAAGGACTATCAGATTCTTCTATAACCCCAAGACGGAGCATCTCTTATATGTCCTGTCTCATATGTTCCCTGACAGCCTCAAGGATTCTGTAGGGGGGGGGTCTGTCCCCGGTGAGTGGCCAGCGGAGTGTACCCAGGTACGTTCGAAAACGTTGCTCGCTTCGTGGCTAACAATTACCGTACCCTTATATGCTCTTGGGGGCCCTAACTGTACTTCATCTAGGGAGCCTGTCTTATAATCTTCCCCCAGGAGGTCTGGCAGGGGAAGATTTTCTAATTCAAAGGAGGCGAGCACACATATGCCCACCACATCATCCGTTCTCTCATGGTAGGGTTTGAGCATGTTCACATGAATCTCCCCCCCCCCCCCCCCCACTACCAGAGCAAGGGCCAATCACGTAAGTGGTGTCACATCTTTGTTCTACCACCTGGTATGGGCCCTGCCAGGCGGCCTGTACCTTGTTGTAGCGAACATGTTTTAAAATCAAAACCACTTGGCCAGTTTGAAAGCTACGTCCCCTGGGGCCCATAATACCATTGGCGCTGGTGGGTCTGCGCGCGTTCTGAGTCAATTCCTCCAAGCGGTTGATTAACTCCATCACATAAAAGGTATAACAGGGGTACCATTCTGACCTACTGCTCCCTCCCAATGTTCACAGATTAAGTCTAGAGTGGCTAGACAGAGGGATATCTTGTGCTATCTGGTATAACTCCTTCCTATACTTCTGGGGGAAGACTAGTGGTCTGGTAGGGAACTGGCAGTGACTCTCTCAGAGTCCTGGTACAGTAATCTTTGGTGCCAGGAATACCCCGCTCCCTCTAATCCTGCCTGTGAATTGGTCACTTTGTCTCTCTATACCTGCACAGTAGGGTCTCTAAGGGTTTCCTGCCCAAATTAGGTGGGGTAATCCAAGGGAGTGGGGAAAAGGTTTGTGAAGGTTCTCCTACCTGGACCTCAGAGTGCAAGCAGCTCTCCGTGGTGTGAGCCTGGAACTGGGTAGGTCTCGGTGGCCTGGGTCAGCAAGAATGCGGAGGCCAACTGGTCAAGATAGTTCCCCAGCAAGACGTCGGCGGGGAGTTCCTGCATCAACCCCACTGACCTGGCAAGTGGGTAACCGACGAACTGTTCCCCCTGCTACCTGCACAGCTCCTGAACCTCTGGTTCGGTCGGCATCTGGGACCAGGTGTCGCTTGGCCAAGGTGGGGGTGGCTCCCCTGTCTCGAAGACCTAGAGTTGGCTTTCTGTTCAGATGCACCGACTGGCGATTGTGTTGCCGGTTGTCAGTAACAGCCTGCACCAGATCAGTTTCATACAGGGTACACCATTGTTCTTCTGACTATTCAGACATGGGGCAGCTTCTGTGTGGTAATAGAGGGCAGCTGCCCGCGCTGGAGGTGGTGGCCCTGGTCGGATCCACGCAGCTTGGTTCCTTCCCTGGGTGCAGTCTCTTTGATAGTGCCTGAACTGTTTGCAAAGGTGGCACAGTATGCAGCTGCGTATCAGGGTGCTTGGGGGTTGGAGATGGGACCTCCTCGTTGCTGTGCTGGTGGCCCAGGGTTGGTGTTCAGCAGTCTGGGCATTAGCCCGAGCATAGGCTGTTGCTGCCTGCGAGTGGCTTTGTATTCGTCGGCTTGGCGGGCAGCTGCAGTTAGGGTAGTAGGCTTCCAACCTCTCACTCATTTGTTTACTTCTGGATTCAGTCATTTTGTACTTTTGGATTGCTCCAACAAGATCAGCGGTGTGATTTCTTCTCCATTGGAACCAGGCTAAGGCTTCCTGCTGCATTCGGCAGGCCCATTCTGCGTGAGAATCTTTCTCCTGCCTTTTCATCTCCCAAAAGAGTCTTCTGAATGCTTCAGGTGTAATGGCATATCTTGCCGGTATCACCTCCTTCACCCCAACAATCTGCACTCTCCTCATCAGGTACGGCTCTGTAGACTTCCTCTGTCTGGCCAGAAAGCCTACCAGCCAGGATGTGCACCCAATCTGTTGGTGGTACTTGATACAGGTGGCACTGCCGCTCAAAGTCTTGTAGGAAGCAGTCAAGCTCTTCCTCCATTTCTAAAGATCTGTCTTTACCGCTGCAGTGGTTGTGGTACCTGGCACTCTTTCCACTTTCAGTGCTGCATACAGGTAATCTGTCCGTGTGGGGCCACTAATTCTTGCCCTAGCTGAAAAATGTGAATCCCAAATATTTAGTGACATCTGGGGATCACCCTTTTCCATCAGGTAAATATCCCTGCTGGTAAAATACTGCATGACTGCAAGCTTCTTAAAATAAAAAAGGTAAACATTTTACAGTGTAAGGGACATTATCAGCATTGTTTTCTAAAAAGAGAATAGGTGGGAATTGGAGGCCAAAATAGCTGAACATTAAACGGAGTGTTCTTTTTCTAATTTGGCTTCAATTTAAAGTTTGCTTTGAATTCCAGACAATTCTCACTTTGGTAAAGAAATATTGATGGCAGGATTATAGCATATGAGAAAAAAATGCTTAACTGTACTTTAACTGTTCACTTAGCTATAAAAAAACCACATATGAAACATATAAAAACACAAGATGAGTTTGTAGTTTTTTCAGTTTGACTGTGAATAAGTTGTTGGAACAGAGACATTTACAGGGAGATAGAAAGACACACTGGTAAATATTCTCATCACCAAATGCTAAAGAACTGTGAAAATGCAGCACCACTCTGCTTCAATTTGAACGTTTATCTAGTGTAAACTAGGAAAAAATAATTAGGATATCTAGGTACATACAGTCACATATTCACTAAATTGAGAATTGAATAAGAATTTCAAAATTAGGGTCAAAACAGCCACATTGGAAAACTTCTTTAGGTCAGCCATGATTAAAATTCAGCAATTCTGGCCTTTAATTTTAAATTCAGGTTGAATTTTTATTAAACTATCACTTGTGTAATTTAGGAGAATATTTAAAACCCAGCTCAAAGCTACACCTACCAGTGAGAGTGGGAAGTAAATGGCTGCGGCTGATTTGTAGGGTTGGGTTTGTATCTTTATTTTGTTACAATATGTATGTAAGCAAGCAGTTTGTGGTTTTGGCATTTCTCATCAAATGTATACAGTTACACATTGCCACAAACTTCTCAACACACCGTTCTTAAAAAAAAAAAAA
The DNA here is from genome assembly GCF_036172605.1 of Pelobates fuscus. Lineage (NCBI taxonomy): Eukaryota > Metazoa > Chordata > Amphibia > Anura > Pelobatidae > Pelobates > Pelobates fuscus. The sequence continues at coordinate 302,841,629 of NC_086321.1, read as the reverse complement.
ACAAACAAAAAAAAAAACACAAATCCCTACGTCCCCATCCCCCCCCCCCCCCCCATTTAATACCGATAGATACATGCTGCAGGATACACACACACACTAACACTAATGACTATACCCACACATTGACAATGCTATTTTTTTTATTTTTTTTTAGCCATTCTCCTTTGTGCTTACCATTTATCAGCAGGAGGGTGTTTTCAAACTGGAAAATGAACCTCTGTTCAGCTTTTATCCTAGCTCCCAAAACACAAGTCTACATATTTCTCCCTGGTAGTCCAAGACAGGCCTTTGTGTGCCAGTTGAAGGACACACATCTATCGCTCTCTCTACCCGAATTAATATTAAAGAGGCTTAGTCACTTAGTATTTCATAAAGAGATAAGGATTATAAAATCGTAATCTGACTTTTGTCTTATGGAAAAGCCAGAGGTTGACGAAAGTTGATAAAAGGCGAAGCTCTGCTGAAAACGTTTACCCAATCCAAGCACCTGTTACAAAACAGTAATGATTTATGGAGGCTCCCATGGGATCGCCCATAGATTTCAGTGTTGTACTCTCTTTGGCATGCTCTTGGCAGAAGAACCAGAAGCCGAAGAGGGTCCACTGGATGAAGATGGCAGCAGTGCCGAGAGACAGCTTTAGGTAAAACCTACTACTGACTGCACCCCACACCCAAAAGAACCCAACTGAAGATGTCAAAATATAAAAGGATACCTGAAAGTAACATAATTGCTTTATTAGAGATGCCTTAACACTATTTCCCTCCACAGAGAGATTATAATCTAAACTGCACATTTCAAGAGCAGACTTTAGAAAATGGGTAACACACACAAACGAGTAAAATGGCAGCACCATGGGAATCTCATGTACCTGGAATTCAGTTTAAAATGGCTGGCAAGATAGAAAAGCAATAACCACCCATCTAGGTTATGAGTTTGCCTCTATTTAAGACATGCTGGCCAGTGATTGACAAAAAAAAAAAACAGTAATCAATAGCAGTATTTGTTGATCTACAACCATTTCCCTTTCCTGAAATGTATAAGAAAATGTGTATTATATGCATGATTTAAATGTGCAATGGAGGAATATTCAATTTACAGATGTGTAGAAACGGATGCAAGTGCACAATAAATGTTGTGTAGTGTAGAAATGCAGATTGTTTTTGGCAGCAGGCATATAAAAATTAAATTAAACAATTGGTTCAATCCAAACACATTCAAATGTATACTCTTGTCTTGAGTATGTTTAGTGAACATCTTTAAGAAAAGAGAAAAAAAAAGTAGCAATAATCTTTATGTAGTAACTGAGCACACCAGGAGTGGAATCAATCATTTAATTTAGAGATTAAAAATGTCAAACCATAAAAAGAAAAAGAATTTAAAATAAAGTAAAAGGAGTCACCAAATCTCCCCTTTTAAAACTGGGGCCATCTTAAACTCTTAAAAATAATAAAATAATATAACCACACCCAATCAATCTCTTTGCTCATTGAAGTAGCCACACTGTTTGAGTGAATGAGCAAGTTTGGTTCCGAACTGCTACCCAAATGAGCAGGAGGCAAAGAAAAAAATTCCTCACTTTGCAGTTAGGGGCTGTAGATCTCTTGAAGAAAGACCTCATACCAGCTCTGATTTAAGAGGCACCAGTGCAGCATAGGCAATGTGACCTGTGATTGCTCCTCAACTCAGGAATCAGAAACTCAGGAATCGTTGGCAGCATTATCATCAATGGGAGAGGTTGAAGAAGAGGAGGAGGTTGAAGAAGAGGAGAAATTCATGTCAGTCAGTCCAGGAGGGTTTGTTGCTGTATTCTGGCCACTCAGACTTTTCCGGCATACAGGACAAGTATCATGCTTATGTGAAAGTAAACACAAGAAAATTAATATGGTCATGTTGAGAATGGATATATATTTTACAACAGATTTAAGAAAAAAAAAAAAAAAAAAAAAAAAAAAACCCAATATAATTATACATCTTGAATGTTTCCCATGAATCTCTGCCAGTCATTTTGTGGAGCATAAGAGGAACAAATTGCAGTCCTTACTGTTCTTATCAAAAGTGATTATATATACATACATACATACATACACACACACACACATATATATATACACATACACACACACACAGTCATGGGGGCGGGAGTACGCCCTCTTTGAATTCTATGGTTTTACACATTAGGACATAGTAACAGTCATCTGTTCCGTAGCAGGTCTAAAAAGTACATGGCATATTACACTGTCATGATTTATTTAACAAAGCCAAAATGGAGAAGCCATGTTTTAAGTACACACTTAAAGCGGCACTGTCATGGCCGAATACGGTTTATTTTTTTTGTTACCCCCTCTCCCGACTCCACTACATCTAACTATCCCCCTAGTCACCCCCAAATGCCCCTAAGCTCCCTACATTACCTATTTTTTTCATCTTTATTTTATGCCCCAACCTATATTCAGGGCACCGCCATCTTTGTGTGGGTAGATGAAGTCCCTGTTGGACACGTCATCTGCCCACACTAGATAACACTATGAAATACCCGCACATGCCCAGTTCAACACTTGGGCATGCAAATTTAATCTATTCCTTCGTCAGGAAGAGGGGGTACTAGTTTTTTTTGTTTTTTAAACAGTGAGCAGCCACAGTCTGACATACTAGACATTCCCCATCTCTCGATATAGCAAGTAGGGGCAGCATTTACTAATACTAAGTAATCTTTACTTCGTATTAGTAAATGTGGCTGAAAGACCAATTTAGGCGTTTCAGCCTTTTGGTAGATAGCTCCCTAATACCATGGGAATAAGGGAGTTAAAGCGGCTGCAAGATGCAGCCGCGGCACAAATCAGATCGGAGTTTCATTCATTAGAATGAAATTCCGATCCGAATAAAGTCCCCAATTCCTAACACGAATAAGGGAAACTGTTCTCATTCTGTTAGGATGCAATTCGGTAGTTTTGCCGGCTTCCTGTCTAAGTGACAGGACGTTCGGCAACACTGACAGGATGTATCGCGGGAACAGGGAGGAAAGCTAAGAATTGTGGGAAAATTTCTCTGACCACCGGAAATGAAGCACTCTTTGCTCCACCGCTGGTCAGGCGTAGGAAACCTCCATAATACAAATAGTCCCTACTTTGTCTTATGATTTAAAGAAAACTAGAGCAGACAGGAAGAAATGGAGAACAGATCCTGAGAGAGGGAGAGAAGAGGAATCGATTAAAGGCAAGTTCGGCATGACAGTGCCGCTTTAATTGTTGCATAGGAATTAAGAGGCTAAATAGCAAACAGATGCTGCAAATTAAACGCCATTAATTTACCATTAGACAAGTGCAAAAACCTGTACAAAAGCCAAAGTTTTAGCAGTTTGCTGGTCTGAAGCATTCAAGTGTGTGTTAACACAATGCCAAGGAAGAAAGACATCAGCAATGATCTTAGAGAATCTAATGCTGCCATGTCTTTTTAAAGTTGAATCTGAACAAACCACAAAGACTTTTTGAACAATGTTGTTTGGACAGACGAGACCAAAGTAGAAATGTTTCGCCATAATGCACAGCACTACATTTGGCGAAAACCAAACCGCATATCAGCACAAACACCTTGTACCAAATGATTTGCATTTGTTTTGCAGCCAGAGGACCTGGGATCTCTGCAGTAAATAAGTCGACCATGAACTCTTCTGTATACAAAAGTATTCTAGATTCAAATGTGAATACGAAAAGAATCAAGGTGGTGCAATGGCCAAGTCAAAATCTGGACATCAACCTGATTGAAATGCTGTGGCGAGACCTTAAGAGCTATGCTTAAACAAATGCCAACAAACCTCAATGAACTCAAGTCACGTTGTAAAGAAGAGTGGGACAAAATTCTTCCACAATGTGAGCCTGAGGTCATACAGAAAACAATTACTTCGGGAGTCTGACAGCCGAGACAAGCAGTCGCGCGAGCTGAGAGCTCCGGCAGAAAACTGAGAAAAACGGGAAAAAAAAACCCGGGATAAGCACCCTAAAACAACCTACAAAGACACCGCAGTACCCCTGAGCAACATGGGACGGAAAACCAAAAAAACGCCGACCGAAAAACACCCACCCGGCCTCACAATAGGCGACATGTGGAAGCATGTGGATCCGACATGGCGGCGATACGCGGCTGTTGTTCCGATTTTTCGGATGATCCGTCCAGGGACGAATACCTGCCGGCAACCAAGGTGGTGAGACCCCCACAATTACACAGCTCCAACCCAGAGACAGCTCCGGTGACAATTGCGGCCCTCACGTGGCTGCTAGCGGACCACCACAAAGATCTGCACAATGACATCGCTGCACTCAGGGGAGACCTAAAAGGGATAACAACCCGATTAAACGCATTGGAACACACAGCCACAGACACCACCCGAGATATTGGGGAAATCAAGCAAACCATACTCGACATTCAACGCCAACAAATGCTCCATGAACACCGCATGGCGGAGCAAGAGGATGCAGGTCGGAGGGACAACATAAAAGTAAGAGGGTTCACTGAAAAAATCCCCGAAGCAGACCTGGCTCAGGCTGTTGCTCGCTTTATTGCCAAAATACTGCCACCCATGCAGGCCTACACGATCACCCCCGCTAACATATTTCGGATACCCAAATCCCCCAGGGCACCTTCAGAGGCCACACGAGATGTCACTCACTTTCCAATCCAGAACAGACAAGACAACAATTCAAAACGCCTTGAGGGAGAAGTCGCCACTCCAATTCGAAGGGATGACACTACACTTCTTCGCAGATCTATCGAGGGGTACCCTAGCATGGCAGCGATCCCTCCAACCACTTACCACGCTCCTCCGCCAAAGAGGCCTCAAATATCGTTGGCAAACAACCCACGTACTTACCGTACAGCAGGGAGTAGACTCCCACCAGATCAGGGAGTTGAACGATGCAACACGGCTGTTACAAACACTGGGCTTACCGCAAGACTCCCTCACACAGACAGACCAGCAGAGTGCAACGTCACCTCAACACTCGTGGGACCCGGCGAGATCTGTACCGTTTGTACCGACGGGCCGAACACCCGACCTATACGTGGCGCTCACCACCTAATAGGCAGACTCAATGGCACCAAGATAATCTATAGGACAGAGGGAACATTCCTCAGTTGGAGAAACAACGGACGAACACATGCATACAAGTACTCAACCTACACCGAACCTCGCAACGGTCAGGAGGTCCACTTCCTACCCGAAAGCACCCCCTAAATACCTGACTAATTGTCTCAAAGCACATGCCTTAACTCAACATGATGGCTACGGCAATAGGCTGAGGGGACACTTTTCACCCGGACTACGACTATACCTGGACTAACCACTCATAGCTTGCTCCCTCAGATGATTACAGGGCCCTGTAAAAATAGGATTTTCAAATTTTATTTTTTTCTTCTTCTCTCTCATTATATCAGTATTATTATTTCTTATTAGATGGCTACACGGCACCATATTTCCTTGTACACTAGCATGGGTGAACGCAGTCTGCTATTCCGAGCCGTAACACCTCTGCACACTAATAGCGACTGAAGCTATTAGGAGGTCCCAAGACCTCATCTGGTTTACGACTAACTAATCCCTGCGCTAGAATATGTATATGGGTTTGAATCCCAGCACTAAGCCACAAGCTGGCATACACATAGTTACGCAGCTGCTCAGCTACAAAACCCACTGTATCAAGGTCGAAGCAGCTACAGAGGCTCATATACCTGAAAGCAGGCTTCATAACATGCCTACCAAGCACCATAGCGTTTAACCCTCTCTCACACAAATACCACAAACGTCATGTAACGCTTACCACTAATATATCCGTTCATGCATTGTTTATTCTTTTTCTCAAAACTGTATCTACATGCCACAATATGTTGAAACGTGCCTGTTATTATTTTGCTTGCGACTGCTATTGGGGCTGAGCAGGCCTACTGTTATCGTCATTACTATACTATGCAAAACAGAAAATGCAAAAATAAAGAATAAAAAAAAAAGAAAAAAAAAAGAAGAAAACAATTACTTCAAGTTCTTGCTGCTAAAGGTGGCGCTATAAGCTATTGAATCATAAGGTGTACTTTGTTTTTCCACACATGGCTTCTCTATTTCAGCCTTATTTTTGTTAAATAAGTCATGACATGGTGTAATATGTCATGTGTTGTTGTTCATCTAAGGTTGTATTTACCTAAAAAAATGTTTTGTCAATCTCTTTAATTTATTTTTTTTGGTATATCAATGCACAATGAGATACAAAAAAAAAGAGGAGGGTTTGCATTTAAGATGAGAAACATGCGTCTTCATTTGACAGGATAGAGGTATGTGTTGCAGCAGTAGTAACTTAAATATCAACATTTATTCAAGAGGGTACTAAATGCATAGGGAGATCGGCCATATGGTGGCTATGGACAGAAGTGTATCCCAATCAGGGTGATAGTGTCAGGCCGTTTTCTAGGTGTGTCCCTAACCAAGTGGGTAGCAAGGGGAGTGGAAGGGGGGGGGGGGGGGGCAGGATGTTCGTTTGAGTGGCGATATGTGTGCGGTATCACCGGTTAGCGTTTGAGCGGTGCCCTATCATTTGGATGCCGGAACGCGTTGTTAAGGTGAGTGTACACCGTTCACGTGTCAACCAAATACTTGTAAAAAGATTAAACGAAAACAAACATGACATTGCATAAGAGTTCGAGCCGCAGGTTGGTGTAAAGTTCCTCTGTGTAGGATCGGATGATCCTTTGATGTAGAGGGTGCAGCCATTCTAGCGCCCTACCTATTCAATTCTGGGTTTCGGTCTGGAGGGATCATCTTGGCCGGAATACCCATAGCGTTAGAAGGTAGGTGCCTCCGCTAGTAAGGAGATTTTATGTACAGTCCCATTGTGAGTGGCCACTAAGAACCTGCGTGATCTCCAGCTCCCGGTTCTCTCGCCACTCACCTAGCTCATGACCCGATGGGGTTCAGCCCCCCTGAAGAGGGTCCAGAAATCCTGCACTTGTCGCAGTGTTCGGCTGGTGCTGTGAACATGGTACATCAGATCATAGGGATGGCTGGGGCTGGTGGGGAAACCAGCTGGGACCGTTTCAGAGTAATGTGTCCCCCTTGGATGGCATAACACTGGGGTTAGATGATGACCTCTAGGCAGCATACATTTGCCTTTTAGTTTACACCCGGATACCACATGCCAACTACCAGTGGGTTTTTTTCACTTTATTTTATAGCATTATTTTAGTTATACATGTTTCTTGCTCAAAGTCATGCCATATGAATCTAAAATCTTCCAATTTTTTGCATTTTATTAAAAAAATAAATAAACTTGTGCAAAATGTTACACATGCCAAACAAATGTTATAATCTGTCAATATCTGAATTGCGCATAAATGTTTCTATCATATCCCCCCTGTCTCGTCTTTCCTCCAAGCTATACATGTTAAGATCTTTTAACCTTTCCTGGTAAGTTTTATCCTGCAATCCATGAACCAGTTTAAAGGTTGGTTGATCGCAGCACTAGAGATAACCTTAGGCAAAAAAGAAGGCCTGGGGTGCAGGACCACCTTTTCTTGATGAAATATGGTGAACTCCGGAGAAGAAGATAGAGCTCGGATCTCACCTATTCTCCTAGCGGAGGTGATAGCCACCAGGAAAGCCGTCTTGAAGGTAAGCAGCTTGATGGGGACCTGAATCAACGGTTCAAACGGTGGTTCACAAAGTGCTTGAAGGACCAGAGACAAATACCAGGAAGGAAAAGGTACTAACCTGGGAGGCCTCTTCAACCGTATGGACTTAATGAACCTTCGTACAAGCATACAAAACAGGGTAGTACTAGCGCTAATTTGCAAAGAGTGAACAATGGATAAGCAGCTTTAACACCAAGTTCTTATCTTTAAGAGTGAGTTCAGTGGTAGTGTACTGGTGAAGCGCTATACAATATTAAATTATAACAATAGTGTTTTTTCTATTTACAATTGGTGAATAAACTTTAACATGTGAATATATGTATAAACAGTACCTTTTAGGTATATACAGAAGTGTTCTAAGTTGGTAATCAGTACCTTAAGAAAAACAAAATATACCAAACATAGTGTAAACTGTGACAAAAATGAAAATAGATTTAAATTAAGAGGGAAAATTCCCACTCACACTTTAGAGAGCTAATAATATATAGCTCAATTTGATCGCCTGTGGGGTCCGTAGAGGCGACCCTATCCCTTCTTTTTGCTGGATATTGTTGTCTTAAAATTCTGAAATGTTAAAACATATATATGGTGCAGTACCGTATGGTTCCAAATGTATGTGAAAAAAAGAACAGATTTGTACTCACAGACACAGAGCCATCCACATCGGCTCTGATCATATACCCGTGATCAGAGCCGATGTGGATGGCTCTGTGTCTGTGAGTACAAATCTGTTCTTTTTTTCACATACATTTGGAACCATACGGTACTGCACCATATATATGTTTTAACATTTCAGAATTTTAAGACAACAATATCCAGCAAAAAGAAGGGATAGGGTCGCCTCTACGGACCCCACAGGCGATCAAATTGAGCTATATATTATTAGCTCTCTAAAGTGTGAGTGGGAATTTTCCCTCTTAATTTAAATCTATTTTCATTTTTGTCACAGTTTACACTATGTTTGGTATATTTTGTTTTTCTTAAGGTACTGATTACCAACTTAGAACACTTCTGTATATACCTAAAAGGTACTGTTTATACATATATTCACATGTTAAAGTTTATTCACCAATTGTAAATAGAAAAAACACTATTGTTATAATTTAATATTGTATAGCGCTTCACCAGTACACTACCACTGAACTTCGTACAAGCATGTTTGAGGCAATGTCACGAACCAGGAAGTGACTTAGAGCTGAAATCTGGCCTTTGAGCGTAGAGACCCCTAGGCCGGCTTCAAAACCATCCGGCAAAGAAAGAAAGAATTTCCGGGACAGATGCTTTGGCAGGATCCGACCCTCGAAGTGAACACCAGGTTCTGAACTTCATCCAAACCCTGAAATAGATTTTCAAAGTGGACAAGCGGACAGAAGATAACAAAACGTCACATAAATGTTCTGAAAGACCATGTCCTTGAAGGATCATCCTTGCAGCAACCATGCCGTCAGGTGAAACATTTCCAGGGTTTCTACGGGAAGAGTCACATTCTCTAATATGGTGGAAGAGATTGGGAGAGACCAACGTGAGATGTCATATTTTCCACTACTGAAAACCAACTTCTGTTTGGCCAGAAGGACAGGACTGCTAAAATTCTTGCCTTCTCCCATCTTATCTTCTGAACAATCCGTGGGATGAGAGCGACAGGAGGGAAAACATAAGCCATGTCTAAGTTCCAAGGGATCGATAGACCGTCCAGGACATCTGGGTAATCTCCTGCTTGGAGAGAAGCAAATCTCTGTACTTTTCTGTTTCTCCTTGTGGCCAACAAGTCTATCTCTGGCCTGCCGAAGCGGGAAACTAGCTCCAAGAAAACTTGGTTTGATAGCGCCCAGTCTGCCTGAGACCAATGATTTCTGCTGAGGTCGTCTGCAATAACGTTTAGAGACCCTTTGATATGGGTAGCTGAGATTGCGAGAAGATTTGCTTGGGCCCAAGACATTATACGGTAGCAGAGATCTTGTAGAGCTTTTACCTTTGTGCCTCCTTGGCGATTTAAATAAGCCACTGTAGTGGCGTTGTCCGACTGAATCCTCACTGTCCGATTGGTGATGACTGAACTGAAGGATACCGGTGCCTTCCAAACCGCTTGTAATTCCCTGAAATTTGAGGAAGCGCATGCCTCTTCCCTGTTCCAAAGACCTTGATGGAATTGAGAACCTAGATGGGCGCCCCAACCAGTCTGGGAAGCATCTGTGGTTATCGTAATCCACTGTTTTTGTGCAAACGATAGGCCTTTTGAAATGTTGCTTCTGTCTTTCCACGAGTTTAGTTGCTTTTTCACCACTTCGGATAGGTGGAAGGTAGAGTCTAGATCTTCCTGTTTTCGGGTCCATTGGGAAAGAATGTCCCATTGCAATGGTTTTGATTCTGCCTTTGCCCAGGCCACTGCCGGGATTGCAGAAGTGAGGAGGCCTAGTAACCTCATAGCATCCCTGATTGAGCTTAGGTTTTTCTGCAGCTTTGATACGGCTCTTAAGATCCTCCTTTGTTTCTCTATTGGTAGAAACAGAGACAGGGACTGTGATTCTACCCGAAGACTCAAGAATTCCAGGATTGGATTGGATTTTTTCAGGTTCAGGATCCAACCGTGATCTTTTAAAACCTTCATAGTAATCTTGAGATGATCTTCTAGCAGTTGTTTCGATTTGGCTTTCAAGAACCAATCGTCCAGGTATGGAACAATCGAGATACCTTTCAGACGTAAGACTGCTGCTATGGGTGCCAGGATCTTCATAAAAACTCGAGGAGCTGAAGACAGGCCAAAGGGTAGAGCCTTGAATTGTAAATGGAGAATCCTTCGCTTTCTTGTTAGAACTGCAAACCTGAGAAACTTCCGGGAAGATTCTGAAACTGGTACATGTAGATAAGCATCTTTTAAATCTAACTTTGCCATGTGATCTCCTTTTTGTAAAATGTGCGTTACAGACAGAATACTTTCCATACGGAACTTCTGGTACGGTATGCAGGTGTTGACTTGTTTTAGGTCTAGTATCTGCCGAAAGGATCCATCTGGTTTTTGAACCAGGAACAGGCGGAAGTAAACTCCCTGAAATTCCCAACGTTTGGGTACCTTCTCTACCACATCTTTTCTTAAAAGAAGAAGAGCTTCTGTTAGGAGTGCTTCTGTTTTTTCCTTGAAGGATAGTTTGATAGTAGGAAGGAAGGTTGTGGTCTTGTTGAAAACTTTATTCTGTAACCTTCTGAAATTGTTCTTATAATCCACCCATTTGATGTACTCTTTTTCCATTCGTGGGCGAAGAACCGAAGGCGTCCTCCCACTCTTTTGGCGTCAAAACTTCCTCTTTTGGTCTTGCCTGTTGGATTCTTGTCTAGACCACTGGCTGCTGTTTCCATCCTGTTTTTGAAACCTTCGAAACCACCCTTGGTAACGAAAGGACCGCTGACCCTTGTATTGAAATATTTTATATCCCCGTGTTCTTGATTCCAGAGGTAGGGCTTTCTTTGTGTCTGACATTTGTTTAATAATGTCTTCCAAAGGCGTTTCAAAAAGTTTGTTCCTCTCAAAGGGTAATTCACACAAGGCTGCCTTAGACGCTGAATCAGCTGTCCATGTTCGTAGCCAAAGAGCTCTTCTGGCCACTGACGACAACCCCATAATTCTTGCTGCTAAACGAAGAGACTCAGAGGCATCCAAAAGAAATTCATTGGATAATTTCAGTAGGAACATAAGATGGGAAGGATCTGTATCTGATTTTCCCATAAGGGACTCTTCCAGGGCTTGTAGCCAAACGCTCTGAGCCCTGAGAACCGCTGAACCTGCAATTTCGGCTCTGCATTGGTATCCCGCAGCTTGAAAGATTCTTCTACATGAAGTTTCGGCTCGTTTGTCCATTGGGTCTTTAAGTCCTGAGACTTCGCCAATGGGTATAGTGGTTTTCTTTGACTGCTGGGCAATCTGAATATCTACTTTAGGAAGATCTTCCCATTTTTCTTCCGACTACAGCTTGAACAGCAGTTTAAATTGTTTAGAAAGAAATGCACGTCTTTCAGGATTCTTCCATTCTCTATAAAGGAGATCCAAGATTTTAGGTGACATCGGGAAACCTTTAACCTTACCCTTGGTAGGTTCAGTTTCTTGTACAGCTGTTGTCACTTCTTTAATACATTTCTTCAGCTCTTCTGGTGGGAAGCCCTCCTCCACACTGGAAGCTAGGCTGTAAATATCAGAAGGTGAAGAAACGTCAGACACAGAAGGAGATCTATTCCTCCTACGTTTCTTAGGCAGCTTCTCTTGAATAGGCAGTTCTTTCTTCACAGCATCTTTAAAAGACTCATACGTCTGGGACAAATTTTCCTGAAACCAGCCCAGGAAGGATGCCATATCAGTCTGCTTTGCTTTCTCTAGCAATTCCGTAGAGCACTGATTACACGTCTTTTTGCGACATCCGTCAGGTAGAGGTACAGCACATTCCAGACAACATAAGTGCTTAGATTTGCTTGTGGCTTTTTTGGGGACAGATGTTGACATCTTGTCTTTATCCGCTTTATCCGGAGATATAGGACTAGACATATCTGTGGAATCAGAAAAAAAAAAAATAGAAGCATGCATAATAATAGGTGAATAAAAGGAGAGTTTCAAGAGTTAAAGCTCACCTTAAATCACCTAATGTCTGTGTAGGAGGGCTGGTGACACGGAGAACCAGAACTGTACACCCACCCTTGAGGTCAGAAAGGTTCTGCACAGCTTATATACCAAATTTTTTTAAATCTTTTTTAATTTGGCGCCAAAACCCCGGTTTCGCGCATGCGCAGTAGCGCGATTCCGTGTTTGGTGGAACGCAATGCCTCCCGGGCGTGCGTTCCACCGCTGTGCGCATGCGTAATGTCATCGAGTAGGACCGCCTGGGAAGTCACCATAGAAGCCACAAAAAGGAAGTACCCGGTCGCGTTCCATAACGCGAGACCGAAGTACTGTGCCACTCAGTTCCCGCCCGGAGAGCTATCGGGCACTCACCTCCCCGATCAGCAGCCTGTGCTGATAGCACCTTTCTCCACCAGAACTGGGGAACCTGTCCGTCCCGTTGCCAGGACAAGAAGAACTGGCGGGTGATTCGGTCTTGCAGGTTTTAAGGAGGCAGCAGGCGGAGCACAGCTATAAGATTCAAAGAAGGGGGAGCTTCTTGTCCAACAACGTAAGGAACATCCCCACTTGTGAGTACTGACACTATACGAAGGGAAAAACAAGCCCTTCACTTTTCCCGTACATTAAATACATCCTACCCTCACATCATGCCTATAGAATGTAAGCTCGTTTAAATAGGGCACTCGACACCCTCCAGCTCGTCTTGTTGCAAATACATATGTTAGTCAACCAATTGTACAACGCAAAGAAATTTGTTTGCGCTTTAAAAATAGAAAATAATAAAGCCCAAAAGGAATACTAGATCACACTCACAAACCACAAATGGGGAAATGCATATAGGTACATTTCAAATCTTACTAGAATTCCAAATCATGAATCTTTAGGTCACATTAAAAAAAAAAAAAAAAAAAAAGTTCTCTATTCCATATTAAAAAAATAAAAAATGTTACTTACCGTAAATTCCTTTTTCCTTAATATGGTGGCAGTAAACTAGGGATGTGCTTTTCCCTGGGACAAGCATCTGAAAGAAACATAAAAGATCCTCCCCCACTAGGTATAAAGTACTAACCTTACAAGATCCCACAGTTTTTAACAATAAAACACTAGAGACCCAACACTGCAAAAAGAGAGGGAACATGTACTGCCACCACATTAAGGAAAAATTAATTTCCGGTAAGTAGAATTACAGTTTTTACTAACATATGGTGGCAGTACACTAGGGATGTAGTGTAGTGTAGTGTTCCCTAGGGCGGGAATTAGGAAACCACTGCTTGTTACACCTTACGCCCGAAAGCCGCTTCAGAGGCAGAGAATATGTCTAGCCTGTAATGCTTCACAAAAGGTGTTGAATAAAGACCACGTAGTTGCTCTGCATATATCCTCTGGGATGCTTGAGCCTTTTCTGCCCAAGAGATAGCCATAGCTCTAATTGAATGTGCTTTTAAAGATGTAGGCAAAGGCAATTTAGAGGAAGTGTAAGCCAATTTTATGGTATCTACGAGCCATCTAACCAGACTAGTCTTGGAAGCTGTAAGACCTTTCAATTTTCCCAAAACATTTACAAAAAGATGGTCTGATCTTTTGAAGCCAGATTAACTATCAATATAAATCCTAATGGCTCTTCCAACATCTACAGAAAGATAAGTCCTGTGCTCACTCCCATCACTACTGGGCGGCAGCAAAGACAACAGTACACATTAGCCCCAATATATAGTAAAAAACAAAGAAAAACAAATCTCTAATGAGACAGAAAGGGGTATTTTTTTTATATACACCCACTTATATTATTAACCCTTATGTGTACTATGGTCATTGCTGCCGCCCAGGAGTGAGCGCAGGACTTCTCTTTCTGCATTTGTATCCATTTTTTGTATCACTCACTCAGCCTGGTTACAATGCAGCCGCCCATCCCATGTGTTCCCTTTTAAGGGTTAATATATAGGGGTGTATATAAAAAATACCCCTGTCTCAGATTTTTGCCAGAAGCTCAAGGAAGCAAGGCGAATGGTAAGAGTTAGGACCCACCTGGCATATGCCAATTTTTCTCCTGTTAAGAGGCCGACGGGTTACCAAACGATGACCTTTGGAAGGAAAGATAGTTTTGGATGAAGGATGACCATGTTTGGAAAAAATATAGTGAATTCTTGAGATGATTAAAGAGCCTGAATTTCACTGACTCTTTTAGCAGATGTTATTGCTACTAAAAAGGCTGTCATAAGAGACAAAAGCTTTAGAGAAATTTCTTCCAAAGGCTAGAATGGTTCTTCACAAAGGTCCTTAAGAACAACGGACAAGTCCCATGCTAGAAAGAAATTCCTCTTTGGAGGTCTGATGAGCTTTATTGTTTTGAAGAATCTCTGAATCAGAATATTGGAAGCCAAAGTAAAAACTGGCATCTTTCATTCTTAATGCCGTTGTGATGTAAAATCAGCCTTGCAGCAGCCAGGCTGTCAATCTGAACATTTCAGGATTTTTAGGAGAATCCACTTGTTCTCCAGGAGATTTGCTGATCGTGGAAGTTCCCATGGCCTTAAAGCTATTGTGCTCAAGGCAGAGAACCAACTTCGGTTTGGCCAGTATGGGACTAGTGCCAGAACCAACGCCTTGTCTGTTCTTATTTTTTGTAGAATCCTCAGAATAAGGCTTACCGGAGGACAGACAAAAGCAAGGTTGAAGTCCCAGTTGATCGATAGACCATCCAAGACCAGTGGAAAGTCTGCCTTGAAAAGGAAGACAACATTTTCTACCTTTGGAGTTCTTCCTTCTTGCCATAAGGTCTATGACTGGCATCCCGAATTTCTTCACAATCTGAGAAAACAAAACCGGATTCAGGGACCATTTGTTCTGAGACATTCTTGATCTGGTGAGGTCGTCTGCTATGATGTTGTTTATACAGCAGACTGTTGAGCCCAAAAATAATTATTTTGCAAAGAATCTGTAGTTTTCTCACCCCTGTACCTTTTTGTATTTTGATATATGTGACAATAGCTTGGTTGCCTGATTGTATTTTTACTGCCTTTCCTAGAATGAGGGATTTGAACGGAGGAAGGGCATAAAAAACACATAATTAGTTCTTTGAAATTGGATAACTCTTCTACTGACCATATGCCTTGTTTCATATGATAGTGAAGATGATCCTAAGAACCTAGATGCGATGCGTCTGTGGTGGTGATGATCCAATCCTTTAGTTGAAATGACAATCCTGTTGAAAGAAATCTGGTTTCTGTCCACCAGGATAGTTGATCTTTTACTGGCTCTGATATCTCCATTATGCAATGCAACATATAGCTTGATTCTTTAAATTCGATTGGCAGGAGGATACTAGGAAATTCTGCTTTGGTGGATCCGAGAATCTGATCTTGTAACCATGGTGTGCAAATTTTTTTTTATCCTTCCTCCCACTTTTATGGCGTCAAAATCTTTTGGCTCTCTGTTTTGAAGTCTATGCAGTCATCAAATCTTGGATCTTTTGTCTACAAAAAAACTGATCTTTCTTGATAACCTCTCCAGCTTTTATACTGGAAATCTTATATCTAGGCTTCCAGGAAAACTTCCTGCCTTGAGGAAGTGCCTTCTTCGTTTCAGACATCTGTCAAATCAGTTCTTCCATTGGAGATCCGAATAACATTCCTTTCCAAAGGAAGTTCACAGA
Organism: Pelobates fuscus; assembly: GCF_036172605.1. Classification (NCBI taxonomy): domain Eukaryota; kingdom Metazoa; phylum Chordata; class Amphibia; order Anura; family Pelobatidae; genus Pelobates; species Pelobates fuscus. Next base: position 302,825,705 of record NC_086321.1, on the reverse strand, counting down.
GTGCTGCCTTAGAGGCTGTATCGGCCGTCCAGGCTTTAAGCCATAGGGCTATACGGGAAACAGATGTTAATCCCATGATACGAGTCAAGAGAGTCTTATTTATTTATTTTTTACAAAATTCTTTATTTTTCTTGTGCAGTGTTAATAACATAGGTATGCGTTGACATATAGTATAGCCCTGAACAGTAGGGAGACAATAGTAGTTTGCATGTCAAGACAATCTGCACAAATTTTTTGTGAAGAGTAAAAGGAAAAATAAACATTGTAAGAGATCACAAGAATGATAATGCATCAGGGAGCAAAGGTTTAGGTAGGATATGCATGAGTAGTCTGATGAGTAACGAGATATAGCGTACATAGATGCATTATAGAGTTGAAACACGGCAGACCAATTAAGCACAGGGCATAAGGAGTAACCACTAGTTGCAAGATTTGATAACCAGAAAATACCCTTAGCTAGGCTGATTAAATGTGAGAAAAATTATAAAAGTAGAGTAGGTATGTATTGGGTAGCATATAGGTAGACCGTAATCTGTCTACAAGATTACATAGTTACATAGCTGAAAAGAGACTTGCGTCCATCAAGTTCAGCCTTCCTCACATATGTTTTTTGCGGTTGATCCAAAAGAAGGCAAAAAAAACCCAGTTTGAAGCACTTCCAATTTTGCAACAAGCTAGGAAAAAAATTCCTTCTTGACCCCAGAATGGCAGTCAGATTTATCCTTGGATCAAGCAGTTATTACCCTACATTGAAAGATTATATCCTTGAATATTTTGTTTTTGCAAGTATGCATCTAGTAGCTGTTTGCACATCTGTATGGACTCTGATAAAACCACTTCTTCAGGCAGAGAATTCCACATCCTGATTGTTCTTACAGTAAAAAAACACCTTTCCTTTGCCTTAGACGAAATCTTCTTCCTTCTAGTCTCGTGACCTCGTGCCCTATGTAAAGTCCGGTTTGTGAATAGATTTCCACACAATGGTTTGTATTGGCCTCGAATATATTTGTATAATGTTATCATATCCCCTCTCAGGCGACTTTTTCTAAACTAAATAGGTTTACATTTGTTAACCTTTCTTCATAGCTGATATGTTCCATCCCTTTTATTAATTTTGTAGCCCACCTCTGCACTTTTTCTAGTGCCATAATATCCTTCTTTAGAACAGGTGCCCAAAATTGCACAGCATATTCAATTTGTGGTCTTACCAGTGATTTATAAAGAGGCAAAATGATATTCTCGTCCCGAGAATGAATGCCCTTTTTCATGCATGACAATACCCTACTGGCCTTGGCCACTGCTGATTGACATTGCACATTGTTGCATAGTTTGTTGTCTATAACAATTCCCAAGTCCTTATCGTGTGTTGTTATCCCTAATTCGCTTCCATTAAGGGTATACGTTGCTTGTGTATTCTTTACGCCGAAGTGCATAACTTTGCATTTTTCAACATTAAATTTCATCTGCCATTTGAGTGCCCAGTCCTCCAGTCTATCTAAATCCCTCTGCAGCAAAGTAATATCTTGCTCACATTGTATTATTTTACAAAGTTTTGTGTCATCTGCAAACACTAAAACATGACTTTCAATGCGGTCTTCAAGATCATTTATAAACATGTTAAATAGAAGGGGTCCCAGAACAGACCCCTGAGGGACACCACTTGCCACCTCTGTCCAGCTTGAAAATTTACCATTAATGACAACTCTTTGTACTCTGTTTTTAAGCCAATGTTCTACCCAAGTACAAGCATTTTCATCTAGACCGATTTCCTTGAGTTTGAACACTAATCTTCTGTGTGGAACTGTATGAAATGCCTTGGCAAAGTCCAAATAGATCACATCCACTGCAATACCCTGATCTATACTTCTACTTACTTCTTCGTAGAATGCAATCAAGTTAGTTTGACACGACCTGTGCTTCATAAAACCGTGCTGATTTTTGATTGACAAGACACATCGTTTAATGAGATGTGTATTCAAACGGTTCTGCCTAGTTTTACATAAGATATTCATCTCAAGCTAGGTATATGTTACGTAAGCTTAATCCAAACCAACAATTCTGCTATGCTAACCACATTTTACAAGGGTTAAATAGACCTATAGCGCTATGCATGAAATCAAGACATAAAAATTATTTTTGCAAGGTGGGCTAGGATAGCCACTGGGTCAGTCCTGTGGATGAGATCATATAAAGTCCCGAGTGTTCAAGATTACCAGGTGACCAGCGTGGGTTTATGTAGTCCGTGCCCGGTTCTGGCAGGATGTTTGCTCTGATGGATGCTTTGCGCCTCACAGGAGAATCCTGGATGTAGGTGCAGTTATTGTCTTAGTTTCCCGGGCGTATAAGGTGGGCCCCAGTAGAATGATGATGTCCTCCACAGGTACAAAGGTTTCCCTTTTTCAACCCAAAATGTGTGGTGTAAGCATCCCTTTGGTCAGCCGACACTTCTCTGGGGCAGTTTTCTGTGGTGGTCAGATGGCGTTGGATGGCTGTCTCTGCAGCAGGCTCCATCTTGCTGGCAGATAGCACATGTGGCTGGCGTGCGGCAGCAATCTTGGGGGATGCTGCCGGAGAGAGTGTGCCGCAGCAGTGTGTTAGCTTACGGCCCAATTTGGCGTGATAGTTTCTTGTGCAGACTAAGTCTGCGTCCAGAGAGGGGACGCCAGACGCCGGAGAGCTTCCGTCTCAAGCTCCTGCACGCCTCGGGCCTTCGTCGGGTCACTGTAGGTGCCGGGCAGAGTCTTGAAAGGTATCCCCTCGTAGCCCGGGATCATTGTGATCTTTGTTGCGGGTGGTTGGGGAGTTTTAGCCTCCAGTTTGCGCCGATTTTCCGCCCCCAAAGCAGGAGCTCAGACTGAACACGTCTGATCCCGTCGGCGGTCCGGCCCCGCCCCCCCCAAGCGAGTTTTATTACTTCTGTTATATCCAGAAGGTGAACAAAAATGTAAGGTTTCTTAACAGGTGTACAATATCCTTATCTTGTTGATCTACTATGAATCTTCTAATGCCTGAATCCAGTAGGTCTGAGCTTTAGCTACTGAAGCTCCTGCCATCGCGGCTTTACTTTGGATACCTGCATCTTGGTAAGCCCGTCTGCAAGAAGTTTAAGACCTCTTATCCATTGAGTCATTCAAGCCAGAAACTTCCCCAATTGGAATTTTTTTTTCCACCACAGTTGTGCTACCTGTACATCGACAACTGTCTTCCCATCTGTCTTCTAACTTGAAAACTTGTTGAAATGTCTAGATATAAAAGCCCTCTTCTCTGTATTTTTCCATTCCCTATTCATGAATTCCAGAATATGTTGGTGTCTAGGTAAGGCCTTTTTATTGCTTCCTCTGGTATATCCTCAGGTAAAGCAATATTAACTTCTTTAACAAATCTTTTTAATTCCTCGTGTGGGAACCCAAACTCCACTAAGGAAGAATAACTAGAAGTGTCTGAAAATGCAGACATTGAACATTCACTAGAAGACAATCTGAACGAGGATCTTTTTTGTTTGGCTTTTAGAAGTTGGCACTTGAACAGGAGCAGGTGGATATGCGTTTGAAGGATTCAAAAGTTTTAACTAGGTTGTCTTTAAACCAAGATAAAAAAAAAATATATAGATTTCATGTCCTGTTGCTTAGATCTTTCCAGCATTAAGGACGAACATTGATTGCAGATTATTTTCTTTGTACCATATGGTTGAGGTGTAGAACATTCACTACATACCAAAATGCTTTGTCTCGTACGCATACCAAAATGCTTTGTCTTTTTTTGGGCACTGGAGCAGTCCCTTTGTCTTTTTCCATATTTTCAGGAGAGACCGGACTAGACATACCTGCAAAACATATTTAAAAATAAAAACCTTAGAGATTTTAAAGATTGAGATAAAATAAATCTCACCTCTATAACCTCTGACTTCTGAAGTTCCGATCTCACATGCAAAGTAGTGCGATAGGAACTTTGGTGGAACGCAGAAACTTCCAGGCGGGCATTTCACAGCTGTGCGCACGCGTCCTATTCAGATAGTGATTTGCGGCCTCTAGGGACCACCCTCTAGTTCTGCCGGTAGCCGCACTCGGCATAAAACAAGCCGCTCCTACCTGCTCTCTAATCCTGCAGGTTGGAGCGTGGCCGCTCAGCTCTCCACCCAGGAGGCTATCAGGCCAGTTCCCCCAGGCATCACCCTGTGTGCCTCACCAGTCTTCCACTTCGCTTCAGATGATCGTTCCTGTTGAAACAAGAAAAAACTGTGGGATCTTGGAATGTTATTTTATACATAGTGGGGGAGGATATTGTATGTTAATTTCTTTCAGATGTTTGTCCCAGGGAAGAGCACATCCCTAGTGTTCTGGTAGTATTTTATTGCACTTGACTCAAAACAAATTCCACAGCTTATCTACGATACCTTCACCAAATCTCCTGAGTAAACAATATGGCCACACCCTATGCATTTCATCTATGAGAATTCTTCAAGGGATTCCAGCTAATCTATTTTCAACTTGGTACAAACAATAAAACCCTGATACAATGGAGAACATGCATACAAACATTCCCTAAACATCAGTACCATTTCCTTGCCATTCACAGAATTTTCCGATATTCAGCCAATCTGGATTGGGCGAGGGTTCAGGCCGGCACACACAACATGTGATTTGCCAAAAGACATCTTGTGGGTTAAGAAACCTCCACTTCCTTGCCTATGAAGCTCACCTTTTCTCCATATTCTCGCATTACCTCCTTTCGCCCTTTTTCGAACGTCCTGTGATCTAATATTGGGTGCTGCTGAAATTTGTTTTGTCCATTTCTTTTCAGATGAAATTTTATTATTTTTTCGATCCTTGCCGCCACTGCAGCTTGTTTAGAAGAGAACTCCCTAAATTGGTATCCTTGTGGGATTGCCATATTTGAGGGTACCAAATAACTGGTTTTTGGTATCCATATCGAATTTCTACGAATTAGGGAGCTATTTACTAGAAAGCTGAAAGATAAATTATGAAAAGCCCTTCCTTTTCTTAATTTTAGTCTTTCAGCCAACTTTACCAATGACCAAGTAATAAGGGAGGTTTAAATCTGACAGGTAATCCTCGAGACTTACCTATTTGAATATTATTTTCACTGGGATTGTTTTTTTTTTATTTTAATATTTCAATGTGACTTTATGCCCAATTGGTTTTCCCCCTTATCATTTAGGGCCCCCACACGCTGCAAATGAGTAGGGTCTGGGGAGGAGAAGAACTAGAAGTCCACCACCCATTATTATTCAGAGTGCCCAGCCACTGACAATGGGTGGGGGCTGGGGTGGACAATAAGTCGCCCCCATTATAAATTATGGCCCCTACACTCCGCCAATGGGTGGAGAATCCATCGGTTTCTCCACATCATCATTTAGGGCTGGGAGGGGGTACAAAAGTTTTCCTCCCCCATTATGACTTTGGGTCCCCAACAGTCACAGGTCACTATGTTACCCCATATAATTATTTTAATATAGGGATGCACCGAAATGAAAATTCTGGGCCGAAACCGAAGATTTAGGATGCCCTTGACCAAAAACTGAAACCGAAAAGGAATTTTCCCCAAATGATTTTTAAAAAAAAAAATTTCCCCCTACAATTGTATTATTAGACTTTTTAGACTCCCTTCTCTTTTAGTGTTCCCCCCCCGTCCCATAGTGTTCCCCCCCCCCGTCCCATAGTGTTCCCCCCCCCCCCCCGTCCCATAGTGTTCCTCCCCCCCGTCCCATAGTGTTCCTCCCCCCCCCCGTCCCATAGTGTTCCTCCCCCCCCCCCCCCCGTCCCATAGTGTTCCTCCCCCCCCCCCCCCGTCCCATAGTGTTCTTCCCCCATTTTGACAATATTTTCAGGCGATAGAATAGTCTTGTTGTTTATAATTCTATAGATCTCTTTTTGGCAATTTTTTTTTTTTTTCAATTTACTCATAATATTTCATATATAATGATGGTGAATCATAACCTCTCTCGGTTTGCAATTGCTTCTAATTTGATCAAATGGCCTCCTATAACACTTGTATGCGGTCCATAAAAAAATTAACATGTAGAGACCTGAACTTTATTTTCTAGAAAGTTATCAGTCATGTTTTCTTGTAAATTATTTTTTGTTTAATATCCCACAAGGCCATCATTCAGCCTCCATTCTGTTTTGAATTTGATGTTTGATTTTGTTACCCATAGTATATGCATTATCATCTGACCACAGTGCTTTCTTTTTTTATATTGTAAAACTACTTGCAACATAGGTTCAGGTCCCAATGACAAATCAATTCTAGAATAGGAAAAATGGTCAGTGGAGAAAAAGGTATAATCCTTTTGTTTTTTATTGTATATTCTTCAATTAACATAAAGCTTACATTTTTAAAATTTGATAGCCTCTTAGCTGAATTCTCCAATATTTTGTCCATTTTATATCCTTGTATGCCAAGCTACATCTAGAACAATATTGAAATCTACAGCAATTACAACTAGTCCTTTCGCAACTTTCTCTAGAATTCTGTGAACTAATGGTTCAGTTTGTTGTTGGGAGCAAAAATATTGACAATTTAATAGATTGAATTTTGTATTTCACAAATCAATCCAATTGGCATAATATTTTAAACTTGAACTCATTTTTTTTGGAAATAATAGCAATTCCCTTATTTTTAACATGATTTAACAGAATCAAAAAAAAAAAAAAAAAAGATTAAGAGGGCCAACATTAAAAACAGACAATGAAAACATAATAGAATCTAAAAATCTACGACTGATTTATGGTCAAACCCCATCAAGACCGTAAATTATTCTAGCCCAACAAGCACAGTTACTGATGTCATTTCAAGATACACATAATGGAAAGGGACAAAGGAAGATCATAAGGCCTCTTTTTTCTCACATAGAAAACACGTATTAGAACATATACTTTATGATTATAATATTATTTATATAGCGCCAACAAATTCCGCAGCCCTTTACAATGGGTGGGTGAATAGACATGTAGTTGTAACCAGACAAGTTGAACACACAGGAACAGATGGGTTGAGGGCCCTGCTTACATGCAAGAGGGAGTGGGGTAAAGTGACAGAAAAGGTAAGGATAGTATTAGACTAATGACAGTTGCAAGAGAGGAATCAGTCCGGAGTTATTAACAGTTTAATTGACACGCTTTTATGAAGAAGTTTTTTTTTTAATGATTTTTTGAAGGATTGGAGACTGGGTGAGCATCTAACGGAGGAGGGAAGTGTGTTCCACAGGAACGGTGCAGCCCGCGAGAAGTCTTGAAGGTGAGCATCAGAGGTGGGATTACGAATAGAAGATAAACGTAAGTCTAGAGCAGAGCGTAAGAGCCTAGACGGGACATACTTGTGTATTAGGGAGGATAGATAGGTGGGAGCAGCATTATGTAGAGATTTGAAAGCAAGAACCAGAATTTTAAATTGAACTCTATATCTTACAGGAAGCCAATGTAGGGACTGACAGAAGGGTGAGGCATGGGAGTACAGGAAGATGAGCCTTGCCGCCGCATTCATCATGGACTGTAACATCGCAAGTTGGGAGCACGTAAGACCACTGAGAAGCGCATTACAATAGTCAACGTAAGAAAGGACAGTGGAATGGACCAGCACCTTAGTCGCATCTGGCGTTATGTAGGGTTGGATGCGCACAATGTTTTTGAGATGGAATCGACATGATTTGTCGATAGACTGAACACAAGCGAGCCTGCATGGTGGAGCGGATGGTAGCAACGTTGACTTGGAGGGAGACAGACACAGGAGTAGTAACACTTGAGGGAGGAAAGACCAGAATTTTAGTGAAATTGAGTTTAAGGAAGTGGTCAGCCATCCAGTTAGAAATAGCAGAGAGGCAGTCAGAGACACTACTCAAGAGGTACAGGGAGAGATCAGTAGAGGACAGGTGGATTTGCGTGTCATCCGCATATCCATTTCAAAACTCACCTACATATTCCAAAATAAATGTAAAAATAAATGTAAAAATAAATGTAAAAATAAATGTGGGGAGAACACATCCTGTTATTAGCGGCAGGCAGGGACCATAATCCTAAATATTAGGGATCGACTGATTATGGGTTTTGACGATATTCAGATTTTTTACAAAAATTTGTAGTGGGGATTATTGTCTAAACTGTGCGTGGTAGCTATAGTTAAAGACAAAAAGTCGGGTAAAGAGTGTAGTCTCCATACTCGCTCACAATTGCTAATGCTGTGTGCGCGCGCTCATGTTAGCATTTATTAATACTATGACAACTGACAGCTGAAATTTACTTGTTTAACTACAGTGGTTTAGAGCGGAAAAATTATTACTGACCTGTTCTAACCAAGGAATAATGCAGTCATTATGAAATAAGTGATTGCATGGTAGTTGTCGCACATTTTCACCAATTGTATAATCCTCTTTACAAACAGGACATTCCAGGCTGGAACCTAGAAAGATAAGCAGTTATAAAACCAGGACTGTTAAAAATCCGAAAACTATAGACTAATTATGCAGTAATTAAAGAGTCAATGAGTCAAGAGTCGCTTCCTTTAGTAACCGCTAGACTAGATTATCATCAGATTTATCGGATGTTCTTCTTTAGGTCACTTGGCTTTCCACCACCTCCAAACAACTGACTACAGCAACCTACTCACTTGGAGTATTGTACGCAGTACTGGAGACCGTATCTGCAGAAGGATATTGATACTTTGGAAAAAGTAAGGGCTACTAAACTGGTTCATGGATTGCAGGATAAAACTTACCAGGAAAGGTTAAAGGATCTTAACATGTATAGCTTGGAGGAAAGACGAGACAGGGGGGATATGATAGAAACATTTAAATACATAAAGGGAATCAACACAGTAAAGGAGGAGACTATATTTAAAAGAAGAAAAACTACCACAACAAGAGGACAGTCTTAAATTAGAGGGGCAAAGGTTTAAAAATAATATCAGGAAGTATTACTTTACAGAGAGGATAATGGATGCATGGAATAGCCTTCAAGCTGAAGTGGTAGAGGTTAACACAGTGAGGGAGTTTAAGCATGTGTGGGATAGGCATAAGGCTATCCTAGACTTAACATAAGGCCAGGGACTAATTAATGTATTTAGAAAATTTGGTAGACTAGATGGGCCAAATGGTTGTCGTCTGCCGTCTCATTCTATGTTTCTATAAATGATTTGGTTTACGTTAGAGAAGCATTACGATGGTCCCTAGAGTAAACCTACTATAATTGTGATTGGCAGAATCACCAATAACTTGCATAATTATTGCTCTTTCATTGTTTCTCAACTTTCGCGGTGTACCTTATAATTTGTGTGTGCAATTATCAATACATTGGTAAAAAGTAGAGTCCTAAAGCACTTCACCTTGATGAAAAGCTGTGTACGTGACTAGTGTGTTTCATTTTACAAAAAGTGCACATTTCAATTTTTCATGAACCTGGTTACACCATCTGGCTATCCAGCAGACAACAGGTTCTGTTACTTCCTGGTTTGGTTAGCTCAGTGAAGCTAAACTCAAGAGGCAAGTAATTGAATTGCAAAGACTTCTACTTGAGCTGCATTGGGAAGTATGTGATTGAACAGCAACAGAAAAACTGGGCTGGGGAGGGTTTGCAAAGGCTGCAAATGTCATCTTGTACAGGTTGGTGATGCATTTCATTTGTCTTTTGAAAAGATCAAATGAAATCCACAAAAAGGAAAAAAATATTTTACTTTTGCAGCACGTATCGAGGTTGATCTTTGAAATGAAAACCCTTACAAGAATTAAAAAAGGAAAGAAACTACACCACATTTTTATGCTATTCTCTCTCATTGGGTCTTTATTACTATTAATAAAAGAAAATGTTAATTTGTACCATTTTGGATCAGTGCATTCACTTTTCCATAATATATTGATCCAATTCTATGAGTGTTACTTTTACTTGAGTTCTTTCTTCCCTTTTTAAGTCTGTCTTTTTCCCCTTTTGCCACTGCAGACCCAAACTGATATCCGTCAGCCTTGCCTTTTGTGACAAGTTATACTTACCAGTACCCTTGTGGTATTTTACTAGCCTTTTTAAATTAGAATTTATATTTTTAAAGGATATCACTTACTGTTGGACTATTCAACAACCTCCAATAGCCCTTCCTTGGAGTGTCATTGATTGACCCAATTCCTCATATTTGATAGATGTAGTGGTTTTATCTTTTCTTTGCATCTTGTGGCAATTTCCATATTTTATACTATGAGCGAATTTTTTTAACAGACTTGTAGGTTCTATATACTATTTATGACTTCAAATCTTCACTATCGGCTTCTGCATAACATTTACACCACTGATTGTATAATTTAATTCGGAGATAGTTGGCTCCATTATAAGGAAGGTATAATGAGACCATTTTTGTTTTTTTAAATTTAGCGAACACTGGCTACTCCCATCTCCCATCGTGGTGGATGTATTTGCTTCAAATATTCAGGTACAACTCTTGTCATGTTTACTTTCTACGGTTGTTAGAAGACTATTTGTTTTCCCATGGAATAAGGTTAATTGAGAAGTATGACAATTACGATTGAAATCTGATCCCACCCCCCCATTTAAAAATAATAAAATAAAAAAAGAGGACTGAAGAGTTTTATGGGGCTGGGGTGTCCCTTTAAGCTTATTTATTTTTCAACAACCAGAAGACTTAAAATTGATATTTGCAAAAGTGTCAATGGTCACGGACTGAAAGTGAAATAAAACTTAATTTCAAGTACTGCAACATGTAGGCCAAAATAGCAACTGCGCTATAGTCACAGCTTGGTTACTGTAGCAATTAACTTTTCAATTCCTTACCATTTACTATTTACTGAATAAAGCTATTGCATCCAAATACACCAGTACCAAGATGACATTTGTTCACTTATCTTACACCTTTAACGGCTTTCACAATAATCTAGTTTAGCAGTATGGCCAGGCAAAAAATAAAGATGGGGCGCAGACCACTAATCACAGAGAGGACAGTGCCAATTTTGCTGCATCATCTGAAGACACTGAAACACAGGGAAGAACACAACACAGCAAACTGTTTCAAACCAGATTCACAGTTTTCCGGTCGTATTGAGCAGAAAAAAGTACTACCTAGATTTTAAAAGGTACATAAGAATTGCTTCTATGAATAGCATTCTATAAAAGAGAGAAGTAGTAATCTTTTTCAGGGATATGTGGTGACATAATCTACTCTAAGACTTAAACTGTTTTAACATGGATTACTGGTGCTAAGCAGTCTCACTTACCAACATGCTCCCCTGTTATCTGGATTGTAGGGAGAGCCTGGATTTTCTCATTATCAGCAGGAGGAGGTCCCGTGTTTTCAAATTGGTTAAGTAACTTGTATGTGTTGAAAGTTGAAAATAAAGGAAGATGAATGAAAGGGGGAGGGAAAAAGAAGGGGGAAGGAGTGGAAGAGAGAAGGCAGAAAGGAGAGGTTTAAAAAAAAAAAAAAAAAAATACATGAGAGAAAGGTCATCCGTATATGGGTTCGAACAAATTAAAAGACACCCTGTAAAACACTTATTGTGTTGACAATTTCAGCAAGAAAAACATATGAAATCTAGCGTATACACTGATTAGTCACAACAATAAAACCACTGATTGATGAAGTGAATAATCTTGTTTATATTGTTACAGTGGTAGTTGCCAATGGGTGGGACATAATCAAGTGAACAGTATATTATTTTATTGTGTGTGTTGAAAGCAGGTAAATGGGCAAGTAAAAAGGTCTGAGTGACTTTGACAAGTCATGATGGAGTCAGATCTCAGAAACAGGAAGTCTTGTGGGGTGTTCCTACAATACAGTGCCAATAGTGCTGCAAGGAAAGAAAACTGGTAAACCAAGGTCTTGGTCATGATTACCCAAGGTTCAATAATGCATGTGGGGAGAAAAGGCTTTTCGGTTTGGTCCGATCGCACAGAAGAGCTACTGTATCTGAAAATCTTAATGTTGGAAAATATATGGCCAACATTAAGGTGTCAAAACACACAGTGCATAACAGTTTGCTGCGTTTTGGACTGCGTAGCCATAGATCAGTTATGATGCCCGTGATGACCCCTGTCCACTGCCAAAAGCGCCTGTAATGGGGACGTGAGCATTAATACTGGACTACAGAGCAAAAGATTAAGGTTGCTTGGTCTGATGAATCAAGGTTTTCTTTAGATCAGGTGGATGGCCAGGTGCGTGTGTGTAGTTAGGGAAGAGATGGCAGCAAGATGCACTGGGGGAAAAAAGCAGGCTGGCTGAGGCAGTGTTATGCCCTGGGCAATGTCCTGCTGGGAAAACTTGTGTACTGGCATTCATGTTGATGTTACTTTGACATGTACCACATACCTAGGGATTGTTGCAGACCATGTACATCCCTTCATGGCAATGGTATTCCCTGATGACAGTGGCCTCTTTCAGCGAGATTATGCACCCTGCCACATTGCAAAGAAATGTCAGGAATAGTTTGCAAAACATGACAAAGTTCAAGGTATTGTCTTGGCCCCTAAATTCCACAGATCTCAATCCGATTGAGCATCTATGGGATGTGTTGGAACAACACCTTGCATCTTGCAGGATTTAAAGGATCTGATGCTAATGTCTTTGTGCCAGACACCACTGGACACGTTCAGAGATCTTGTGGAGTCCGTGTTTCAATGCATTAGAGCTGTTTTGGCAGCACAAGGGGGACCTACATGATATAAGGCAGGTGGTTTTAATGTTGTGGCTGCTTAATATCTAAATATCCAGCTAATTAACATTTGGACATTGGTACAGCAGCCATAAAAGAATGGGTCCACCACCAAAAACACCTACTTGTGTGATTATGGTATCCAGGCCATTTGCTCCCCATGCATAATCCATAGGATTGGAATGCAGGACACCCCTGGAGAGATAGAGATGTAATTCAGACACATAAAAGGCAAATTATTTAAGCAACTTAGAAAAGGATAGAGAGGACATAATTGTTTACTTTCCAATAATAGATTTCCCTATGGGGGAGATACATACTGGATCTATATATTAAATAGGTATAACAAACACAAACAGGTTTATCAGATTGCATACATAGCTCAAGAGTCATATGGAGAGTCATGTAAATCCTAAAGGAGGACTCATGTACCCTGCACACAAACTATACAAGCATGCAAAAGCATGCTGTCAGAGAGAGTAATATCCACTGGACTATAAAAAGGGTATTGATCAACTTTGATGCTTATATTACCATGCATGGATTTTCAAGTAATATATGCCGAATGTCCAGAGACTTACCATGGTCCCAGTCCCAAGTTTGGCATAGCTGTGGGTGCGATAATCCCATTCACCAGCTGCTGAATGATCCTATAATGATAGAAACATGTAAGAACTAAATGAGGCACCAAAAACAATAAATAAAGCTACCCATGGATTACACACAAACACACACACTAGAAGTCATGGGGAGGATTAATACATTTGCAAAATCCTCTGCTCTGTTTTGCACGATATAATGATGTAAACCACACAAGCTGGACCTCATCCATGTCTATTGCAAACAGTAGAGTGCAAGACCATAAACGTCATGGTACCCTGGATATTAGGGATCGACAGATTATCGGTCTGGCCGATATTATCGGCAGATATTCGGTATTTTCGGCAATATAGGTATCAGCCAATAAAGATACGGATATTGCCGATAATACATACCAGGACCGTCGGGCCCATGACAAGCCCGGCGGTCCTGGGGGCCAGCAGCGAGCGCTTACTTACCTTCCCAGCAGATCCCTTCAGCTCCCCTGTGTAAATCTTGCGAGTCCCGCAGCCGTCAGAGCGTTGCCACGGGTTACCATGGCAACGCTCCCCGTGGCACACTGGCCGCGAGATTTAGACAGGGCAGCTAAAGGGAGCATCTAGGAAGGTAAGTAAGCGCTTGTTGGGCCCCCTCTGCACAGTCCAGGTCTCCGGACCACCAGGGAATGCCATATCCCTCCCCTCCATGGCCAGGTAAGAAGCAGGGACGGGGGAAACTAAATAAATAAAAAAAAAAAATTAAAAATGCTCCTCCACCCCCCGATTTTACACAAATTACACACACACACACACACACACTACATTCACTATACACACACACACACACACACACACTACATTCACTATACACACACACACACTACATTCACTATACACACACACACACTACATTCACTATACACACACACACACACTACATTCACTATACACACACACACACACTACATTCACTATACACACACACACACTACATTCACTATACACACACACACACACACACACTACATTCACTATACACACACACACACACACACACACACACACTACATTCACTATACACACACACACACTACATTCACTATACACACACACACACTACATTCACTATACACACACACACACAACATTCACTACACACACACACACACTACATTCACTATACACACACACACTACATTCACTATACACACACACACACTACATTCACTATACACACACACACACTACATTCACTATACACACACACACACTACATTCACTATACACACACACACTACATTCACTATACACACACACACACTACATTCACTATACACACACACACTACATTCACTATACACACACACACACACACTACATTCACTATACACACACACACTACATTCACTATACACACACACACACACACACTACATTCACTATACACACACACACACACACACTACATTCACTATACACACACACACACACTACATTCACTATACACACACACACACTACATTCACTATACACACACACACTACATTCACTATACACACACACACACTACATTCACTATACACACACACACACTACATTCACTATACACACACACACACTACATTCACTATACACACACACACACTACATTCACTATACACACACACACACTACATTCACTATACACACACACACACACTACATTCACTATACACACACACTACATTCACTATACACACACACTACATTCACTATACACACACTACATTCACTATACACACACACTACATTCACTATATACACACACACTACATTCACTATATACACACACACTACATTCACTATATACACACACACTACATTCACTATACACACACACTACATTCACTATACACACACACACTACATTCACTATACACACACACACTACATTCACTATACACACACACACTACATTCACTATACACACACACACTACATTCACTATACACACACACACTACATTCACTATACACACACACACTACATTCACTATACACACACACACTACATTCACTATACACACACACACTACATTCACTATACACACACACACTACATTCACTATACACACACACACACTACATTCACTATACACACACACACTACATTCACTATACACACACACACTACATTCACTATACACACACACACACTACATTCACTATACACACACACACACTACATTCACTATACACACACACTACATTCACTATACACACACACACTACATTCACTATACACACACACTACATTCACTATACACACACACACACACACACTACATTCACTACACACACACACACTACATTCACTACACACACACACACACACACACTACATTCACTACACACACACACACACACACACTACATTCACTACACACACACACTACATTCACTACACACACACACACTACATTCACTATACACACACACACTACATTCACTATACACACACTACATTTACTATACACAGCAGCCGTCAGAGCGTTGCCACGGGTTACCATGGCAACGCTCCGCGCAGAACACTGGCCGCGATATTTAGACAGGGCAGCTGAAGGGAGCATCTAGGAAGGTAAGTAAGTGCTTGCTGGGCCCCCTGCACAGTCCAAGTCTCCGGACCACCAGGGAATGCCATATCCCCCCTCCCTGGCCAGGTAAGAAGCAGGGAATGGGGGGGAAATAAATAAATACAATTTTTTTTATTAAAAATGCTCCTCCACCCCCCGATTTTACACAAATTACACACACACACACTACATTCACTATACACACACACACACTACATTTACTATACACAGCAGCCGTCGGAGCGTTGCCACGGGTTACCATGGCAACGCTCCGCGCGGCACACTGGCCGCGATATTTAGACAGGGCAGCTGAAGGGAGCATCTAGGAAGGGAAGTAAGCGCTTGCTGGGCCCTCTGCACAGTCCAAGTCTCCGGACCACCAGGGAATGCCATATCCCCCCTCCCTGGCCAGGTAAGAAGCAGGGAATGGGGGGAAAATAAATAAATACATAAAAAATGCTCCTCCACCCCCCGATTTTACACAAATCACACACACACACACACACACTACATTCACTATACACACACACACACACACACTACATTCACTATACACACACACACACACACACACACACACACTACATTCACTATACACACACACACACACACTACATTCACTATACACACACACACACACACTACATTCACTATACACACACACACACACACTACATTCACTATACACACACACACACACACTACATTCACTATACACACACACACACACACTACATTCACTATACACACACACACACACTACATTCACTATACACACACACACACACACTACATTCACTATACACACACACACACACACTACATTCACTATACACACACACACACACACTACATTCACTATACACACACACACACACACACTACATTCACTATACACACACACACTACATTCACTATACACACACACACTACATTCACTACACACACTACATTCACTATACACACACACACACACACTACATTCACTATACACACACACACACACACTACATTCACTATACACACACACACACACACTACATTCACTATACACACACACACACACACACTACATTCACTATACACACACACACACACTACATTCACTATACACACACACACACACTACATTCACTATATACACACACACACACACTACATTCACTATACACACACACACACTACATTCACTATACACACACACACACACACTACATTCACTATACACACACACACACACTACATTCACTATACACACACACACACACACACACTACATTCACTATACACACACACACACTACATTCACTATATACACACACACACACTACATTCACTATACACACACACACTACATTCACTATACACACACACACACACTACATTCACTATACACACACACACACACACTACATTCACTACACACACACACACACACACACACTACATTCACTATACACACACACACACACACACACTACATTCACTATACACACACACACACACTACATTCACTATACACACACACACACACTACATTCACTATACACACACACACACTACATTCACTATACACACACACACACTACATTCACTATACACACACACACACACACTACATTCACTATACACACACACACACACACTACATTCACTATACACACACACACACTACATTCACTATACACACACACACACACTACATTCACTATACACACACACACTACATTCACTATACACACACACACACACTACATTCACTATACACACACACACTACATTCACTATACACACACACACTACATTCACTATACACACACACACACACACTACATTCACTATACACACACACACTACATTCACTATACACACACACACTACATTCACTATACACACACACACACTACATTCACTATACACACACACTACATTCACTATACACACACACTACATTCACTATACACACACACTACATTCACTATACACACACACACACACACACACTACATTCACTATACACACACACACTACATTCACTATACACACACACACTACATTCACTATACACACACACACACTACATTCACTATTCACACACACTACATTCACTATTCACAAACACTACATTCACTATTCACAAACACTACATTCACTATTCACAAACACTACATTCACTATTCACAAACACTACATTCACTATTCACAAACACTACATTCACTATTCACAAACACTACATTCACTATTCACAAACACTACATACACTATTCACAAACACTACATTCACTATTCACAAACACTACATTCACTATTCACAAACTCACTGCATTACACACACACACACACACACTGCATCCACTACACACACATACACACGCAGCTCCCCTGTCTAAACACACTGCATCCACTGTGGCATGTATATTTTGTGCATTTACCTTTAGAAATAGTTTATTTTTTGCAAAATGGTAAATGTACAGAATATCGGTAAGTTATCGGCTATCGGCCTGAAAGTTCACAGATTATCGGTATTGGTTTCGGCTTTAAAAATGATTTTTTTAAAAACCAAATCAATATCAGTCGATCCCTACTGGATATACACAATATATTTAACCCCTTAAGGACACAGCTTCAGAAGCTTGTCTTACGCTTAATGACAAGCAATTTTTGCATTTTCTTGCTGTATGCGTTCAACTGCAATTTGCATCTCTCTCGTTTATTGCACCGACACATATTATATACTGTTTTTTTTAAAGGACATAAAAGGGCTTTAATTTGATGTAACACATACACACACACACATATATATATATACTTTTTTATTATTTAAAAAAAATACACGTGCCCAGCCATCTTGAACGCAATACGTATATGGGATGCGTCAAACGTCAATTACGGTCTGGCATCGTTCCCGTCCCCACTAACGCCGTTGCTTCGAAACAGAGCCTTCCCCCCCCCCCCCCCCGGGTATGGCAGCGAGGGAATTTCGGAACATAGAAAGGGTCGGTCTACAGAGAATAGACAACATGTTCCAGGGGGGAGAAATAGTGCAGTTCATAGACATTCAGCAACATCATCACTTATCACCGTCCAACTTTTTCAGATACGTGCAACTTAAGAGACTTTGCTAACCGCTCCCACATAAAAACGGCAGCCTGTAGACAGCTGACCTTCTTCGAGGGGCTGTGCGCGGCAGAGAGAGCACCGAAGGGTTTAATAACGCTGCTGTATGCCCACCTTAGCTCCGAAAACACGGAGTGGGGCAGACTGACTTACACGGACCAGTGGGA
The DNA here is from genome assembly GCF_036172605.1 of Pelobates fuscus. Taxonomy (NCBI): domain Eukaryota; kingdom Metazoa; phylum Chordata; class Amphibia; order Anura; family Pelobatidae; genus Pelobates; species Pelobates fuscus. The sequence goes on along the minus strand of NC_086321.1, from coordinate 302,806,570 downwards.
GAGGGACCTGGGCGAGGCCCTGGAGGGTGTTGAATGGCAGGAGATCTGGGAGGCAAACAAAAATACATCAATGTGCGTGATGCTTCAGGAACAGGCATGGAAAACCATGTTCCGATGGTATACCACCCCAGTGAAGCTATTAAGAATGCATAAAATAACCACTGATGACTGCTGGAGGGGGTGCGGTAATAGAGGAACGTACATTCACATGTGGTGGGAATGCCCGACCGTGCATAGATTTTGGAAATCGGAACTTAGTGCAACAGATCTTTTATAGATCACCAGCTATGGACCCGTGGGTATACCTCCTGAATAGGTCAGTGGAGGGGTGGACTAGGAGGGAGCAAAAATTATTGCACAAAATCACTCTAAGTGCACGTAGAACGATAGCGACAGCGTGGTTGGCGCTTGAGGGACCGAGTTTTACAGAAGTATGTTCTAAGGTTAGGGATAGTAGATTAATGGATGACCTCACAGCCAGGGTGAAAGGCACCACAGCAGCGTTCCAAAAAATTTGGGAATACTGGGATAACAGCCCACTGGGACAGGGAGGTGAGTGAGAGGAGCCCTATGGGAAGCTAAATGGCAGGATAGGCAGTCGCTATAGAAAGTGCCTATAGGAATGCAACGTGGTTACAAGCGGTATGGTCCGGATCGCCCATATTTCCCGCCGCACGCTACAGGGGCCCCTCATTTCCTTTTATATGTCTATAATTTCCTCTCTTTTCCTTCCTTTCTCTTCTTTTTCCTCTCCCCATGCTTTACATGGGAGCGAGCGTGTGTCGAATGCAATACGATAAGCGATAGCGTGGCAAACGCTCTGTAGACATAGAAAATGATTGGAGGTACGATGACGGAAAGGCAAATAGACAGTCGGTCGTAGCAATATTTTGTGTATTTCCACAGGCTGACGGTAGAAAAGAGATGAGTAAAAAGAGATTGGGTACTGACCTACCCACCGTATAATGATATTCCATTGACCGACACAGGCTTTTGCACACGCCGGAATGTTATAACGTTTGTCTTATTGTTTACGCCAAATTTATTACATTGAAAAATACAAAATTCATATAATTTTAAAAATCCTTGGCAAGTAGCTAAATAAGCCTAACGTCAAATGCGCTTGTTGTTACATGTATTGTATAGGCAACTGTATAACTACATTCATCTATGATGTAAAATACTGGGCTTTTGCATAAGCCGTAAATGCACACATTTTGCATGCTACCTTTGTCAAGATGGGGAAAAATAAAAAATAAAAATAAAAATGCATCTCTAACATGCCACATTATTGTACCAATATAAATATGCTAAACGAGCATGCTAACGCTGTTGTGGCGACACAGGCACTGTTGTACCTACCTGCATACCTAAAAATAAAGAATTTAAAAAAAATAGAGAAAAATGCAAAAAAAAAAATAGAGAAATGTGTTTTTTCTACAGTTTTTGCAATAATAATGTGTGCCTAGTTAGTGCAGGTTAAAGAAAGCAATTAAAAATAAATTTATTTAGTTGTTCTGATTTACAGAATATATAATGTGTCTGGGATTTTAAGTTTATTATGGTAGATACATGTCACAAAGCACAAGAAGTAAAATGAACTTTTAATGTGGAGCGATTTTAGAATTTGGTATGTTTGTCTTGTAAGATTAATAGCCATAAAAGAAAACAAAATTGTCACACAAAAGTATATATTTATATAAAGTAGACACCACAGGCTATTGTCCTAAGGTTGTTTTGACACTTTCTAAGTAGCCATTTCACCGCCAATCTCTGCTAAATATTGGAGTAAAATTTAGTTTTTGGGGGTTTTTGGCACACAAACTTTTAACAAAGAACTTCTCATGTGTATTTTGTAAAGTTGGTGCGTGTTATTCCTGTACAAAGTTTTATTTTGTGCTCTCTTACTTCTGCTGAGTACAACGATACCCCCATTGTATGTCTTTGGCTCTATTTCGTGAAGCTTCAATGCCATATAGGAGACCTGTCCGTTTCAACATTTACAGTAGAGGCGGATTTAATGGGCCTATGCTTCAATTTGGGGTATTATAGCAGTTTGACTGTTCAAAAAAAAAAAACACAAAAAAAAAAACACAAAGGCCTACCATTTGTAAAAGTAGACACTCCAGGGTATCTCATATGGTGCATATTGTGCCTTAACATGCACCCATTTTTTCACCAATATATGCCAAAGTATGTGGTAAAAAATAATTTGGGGCTTTTTTTTTTTTTTTTTTTACACATACGGATTACATTTTTGCTGGGCATTTTGTAAATTTCATATGTGCCACCAAGTTCATACCCCCCAAATTATGCTCAGCTAAGTCTTCTGAGTAAAACAATACGCCCAATGTATGACCTAGACCAGGGGTAGGCAACCTTTTAGCAGCACTGTGCCGATATAGGATTGTGATGTCCCGTAGCGTGCCGATCCTATTTTTTTAAATTGTGTGTATGCTGCCGTATTCTGCTTGTGTTCTTTTTACTGTTATTGCTTTGTATCGTTGTATTTGTGCGTATGAGCTTTTATATTGTATATGTTCATTATTAGTTTATGGTATCGTGTATGATACATATGAATGTGGGTTGTGTATGAGGGCTGCTTGTGGAATTGTGTGTGGATGGATGTCTCATTGTGTGTTTGGTAGTGTGTGGGGGCTGTTTGGGGTATTGCACATGAGAGGCTGCATGTGGGGTTGTGTGATTGTTAGTGGTGTTGCGTTTGTGGGGATTGTGTGGTGTGTGTGTGTGTGTGTGTGTGTGGGGGGGGGGGCTGTTCATATTATTTGTATGAGGGGAGGCTTATTCTGCAGGTCTGTGTATATCTAGCAGTGTGGGTGGGTTCCAGTGGGGACCAGGCTGGCCAGCTACAGGTCAATGACAGGAGCTGCGATAGCTGTGGAGGGCTGCTCTACTACAGTGTGGATTCCCATTCACAAGTGCTGGGAGGAAGTGATCTGAGATCACTTCCTCTATGTGCTGCAATGCATAAATTGAAGATTGTCCTTCACCACCTCTTCATATTAGCAGATATCTGAAGTTTTACTGGGACTCCTGATAGGCCAGAGTGCGTTTGGCTCTAGCAGCTTTGAGTGCCGTGCAAAGACACCTCGAGTGCCGTGCATGGCACTAGTGCCGTAGGTTGCCTACCCCTGACCTAGACACTATTTTGTGAAGTTACACTGCTGTAAAAGAGACTTAACAAGTTAAGGTTTTTAAGTGTGAATTTTCATGGAGGGTTTTGATGCGTCCGTGTCCCACTTTGGAGCACTTGAGCAGGCTACATATTACAACTACACCATAAAGGCATACCATTTCTTAAAGAACACATCCCAGGGTATTTCAAAAGGCATATTTTGAACCTTAGCGTGGGATCATTTTTCCGCTAGCTTGTACCAAGTGTAATGGTAATAAGCGTTTTTTTGCCTTTTTGACACACAAAGTGAATTTGCACAGTATATTTTTCAAATCGTATGTGTGCTACGACTGTATAATACTTCATATGTTGCTCAGCTGTGTCAGCTGAGTACAGAAATACCCCCGTATGTACCTTTGCCTGGTATATGTGGACATCGGAGGGGCACATTTGGGACACAGCCATTCCAGTTCTTTTCAAACTTTAAATTTTTACACTGTGCCCATGTCCCATTTTAGAGTATTTTACCAGGCTATATAATCCAAATACCCCATAAAGCCATACCATTTCTTAAAGAAGACATCCCAGGGTATTTCAAAACGCCTATTTTGAAACTTAGCGTGGGATCATTTTTTCACTAGCTTGTACCAAGTGTAGTGGTAATAAGAATTTTTTTCTGCCTTTTTGACACACAAAGTGAGTTTGCGCAGTATATTTTGCAAACCTTATGTGTACTACGACTGTATACTACTTCATATGTTGCTCAGCTATGTCAGCTGAGTACAGAAATACCCCCGTATGTACCTTTGCCAGGTATATGTGGACATTGAAGGGGCACATTTGCGACACAGCCATTCCATTTTTTTTTTTTCAACTTTTAATTTTTACGCTGTGTCCATGTCCCATTTTAGAGTATTTTACAAGGCTATATAATCCAATTACACCATGAAGGCATACCAATTTTTAAAGAAGACATCCCAGGGTAATTCAAAAGGCATATTTTGAACCTTAGCGTGGGATCATTTTTCCGCTAACTTGTACCAAGTGTAGTGGTAATGAGCATTTTTAAATGTATTTTTTTTACTTTGTAAAACCCATTCTTAAACTTTTTTTATTAAATATTTTACACTCTTAACTTTTTTTACACTTTTACATTTTTTTCTAATACTTTTCTTTTACCGTTAACCCCTAACTAGCAGTAAGCAGCACTAACCATAAATTCCCCATAACTCCCACCCACCCCAGCTAGCAAAATATATAATTATAAAATATTTAAATTAATTAAATAAATTGAACCCCTGAGGGTTAAAAATAAATTAATTAATTAATCCTCAGGGGTTAAAAAAATTAGATCACAGTATAATACTGTAGGCAGTGATCAACTGGCAGGGAAGGGGTTAATTTTTATTTAGACTGGGGGGTGTTTTGTTTTTTTAATTAAACGTTACTAAAACATTTTTACGTTTTTTTTTTTACCTTTTTAAAGCTCATTTTAAAAGTTTTTTTAACGTTAACCCCTAGTTAGCCTAACACCAAATTCCCCAATTCCCCACTAACTTCCACCCATCCCAGCTAGCTAAATATATAATTTTTAAATATTTAAATTAATTAATAAAATAAATTTTAAAAAAGGGGTTAAAAAAAATAATCAGATGACATTAAAATGTATCCCCTGCCAATTGATCACTGTAGTCAGTGATCAATTGGCAGGGAAGGGGTTCATTTTATTAAAATCAGGGGAAAGGGGGGGTGGGATTTAAATTTATTTTTTCTTTTTTACACACAGGGAGAGGAGGATCAGCACTGATCCGTCTCCCTGCACTTCACACAGAACTCGGAAGGCAAGTAACATTGAGCACATGTGCTCGCTCTGACATGCTGTCAGAGCGAGCACCGGTGCTGGGATAGCCCAATCGGGTGCTCCCGGTCTGCCTCTAATACAGAGGCAGACCGGAGCACCGTTAACTCCGCGATCGCCGCGATCTGGGGTTAACTTTAGTAAATGACGGAAATTTTCCGTCAACGGTCCTTAACTGAAGGACAAGGTTGACGGAAAATTTCCGTCCCCGGTCGGGAAGGGGTTAAGGACTGAGCCAAATGTACACGTTGTGATCAAAACAAAACGTAAACAAAACCTTGCATTAGCGCTATATGTCTGTCCAACCGTAATTCACCTCTTTCATATTAAATACAGCCCCCCTTATTACCGTATATACTCGAGTATAAGCCGACCCGAATATAAGCCGAGGCCCCTAATTTTACCCCAAAAAACTGGGAAAACTTATTGACTCGAGTATAAGACTAGGGTGGGAAATGCAGCAGCTACTGGTAAATTTCTAAATAAAATTAGATCCTAAAAAAAATATATTAATTGAATATTTATTTACAGTGTGTGTATAATGAATGCAGTGTGTGCGTATGTGTGTGTATGAGTGCAGTGTGTGTGTGTGCATGAATGCAGTGTGTGTGTGTGCATGAATGCAGTGTGTGTGTGTGCATGAATGCAGTGTGTGTGTGTGCATGAATGCAGTGTGTGTGTGTGCATGAATGCAGTGTGTGTGTGTATGAATGCAGTGTGTGAATGCAGTGTGTGCAGGGCCGGTGCAAGGATATTTGCCGCCGTAGGCAAAAAAAAATTTGCCGCCCCCTCCCCCCCCCCCCATATGTCCTGACTTCCCCTCCTCCTCCCTCAGTGGTCCTTACCTCCCCACCCCCGTGTTCCTTCACTCCCCCCCCCAGTGGTCCTTACCCTCCCCTCCCCTAGTGGTCCTTACTTTCCCCTCCCCTCCCATAGTGGTCCTTATCCCACCCCCTCCCTCCCATAGTGGTCCTTATCCCACCCCCTCCCCTCCCATAGTGGTCCTTATACCCCCCCCTCCCCTCCCATAGTGGTCCTTATACCCCCCCTCCCTCCCATAGTGGTCCTTATACCCCCCCCTCCCTCCCATAGTGGTCCTTATACCCCCCCCTCCCTCCCATAGTGGTCCTTATACCCCCCCCTCCCTCCCATAGTGGTCCTTATACCCCCCCTCCCTCCCATAGTGGTCCTTATACCCACCCCCTCCCTCCCATAGTGGTCCTTAACCCACCCCCTCCCTCCCATAGTGGTCCTTAACCCACCCCCTCCCTCCCATAGTGGTCCTTAACCCACCCCCTCCCTCCCATAGTGGTCCTTATACCCCCCCCCCCCCCCCCCATAGTGGTCCTTATACCCCCCCCCCCCCCCCCCCATAGTGGTCCTTATACCCCTTTTTTTTGTTATTATTAATTTTTTTTTATTATTATTATTATATTATTATTTCTTATTTTATTTATATATTTTTTTTTTCGTCCCCCCTCCCTGCTTGATATATGGCAGGGAGGGGGGCTCTCCTTCCCTGGTGGTCCAGTGGCAGTTCAGTGGGTGGGAGAGGGGGGCTGGCAGATCTGTAACTTACCTGTCCTGCAGCTCCTGTCAGCTCTCTCCTCCTCTGCGCCGTCCGTTCTGCTCTTCTGTCAGCTCCCAGTGTAAATCTCGCGAGAGCCGCGGCTCTCGCGAGACTTACACTGGGAGCTGACCGAGGTGCTGACCGGACGGCGCAGAGGAGGAGAGAGCTGACAGGAGCTGCAGGACAGGCAAGTTACAGCTCTGCCAGCCCCCCTCTCCCCCCAGTCTGTATTATGGCAATGCAAATTGCCATAATACAGACTGACTCGAGTATAAGCCGAGTTGGGGTTTTTCAGCCCAAAAAATGGGCTGAAAAACCTCGGCTTATACTCGAGTATATACGGTATATATCATTTTATTCAGGGGAAACAGGGCTTTCATTTACTATCAAATATTTAGCTATGAAACATAATTTAATATGAAAAAAATGGGAGAAAATAAGAAATGTTATTTTTTTAGTTCTACATGACATTTTAACTGTCAATGTCATAATACTGTTTGCTTTTACTGCAATAAAATACACATTTGTATTCAGCAAAGTCTCACGTGTAAAACAGTACCCCCTATGTACAGGTTTTATGGTGTTTTGGGACTGTATATTAGCCCAGGAATACAATTTACACCCATAATGGCATACCATTTGCAATAGTAGACAACCCAAGGTATTGCAAATGGGGTATGTCCAGTCTTTTTTAGTAGCCATTTGGTCACAAACACTGGCCAAAGTTAGCGTTAGTATTTGTTTGTGTGTGAAAAATGCAAAAAACGCCAATTTTGGCCAGTGCTTGTGACTAAGTGGCTACTAAAAAAGACTGGACATACCCCGTTTGCAATACCTTGGGTTGTCTATTATTGCAAATGGTATGCCATCATAAGGGTAATTTTCATTCTTGGGCTACCATAGGGTCACAAAGGCAACGTAAGCAATCTGGCGAATTTTAATGTGAAAAAAATGAAACACAAGCCTTATATTTGACGCTGTAACTTTTGAAAACACCATAAAACCTGTACATGAGGGGTACTGTTGAACACAAATATTTGTGTTTCAAAACAGTAAAAAGTGTCAGCAATAATATCGTCCGTTTGTGTGTGAAAAGTGCAAAAAACGTCACTTTTACTGGCGATATCATCTTTGTAATACATTTTACTGTTTTGAAACAATATTTGTGTTCAGCGAAGTCTCCCGAGTAGAACAGTACCCCCATGTACAGGTTTTATGGTGTCTTGGAAAGTTATAGGGTTAAATATAGTGCTATCAAATTAAATTCCCTTTACTTTCGCCATGGGTTGTCAGGCAGCTCATTAAGATACCCAATTATGTAAAAATATTACACATACACATACACATACACATACACATACACATACACATACACATACGTGGCCTGAAGTTGTGGGAGGGGCTTGGTTCCCCTTCTTAAGGAGCGCCAGCCCTTCCCTCATTACCTGTTAGGTCTGGCGAGTTGTAGGAGAGAGATCGTCACTTCCGGTCGTTTCCTGACGCCATTCTGCGTACCTGGGTCTCCGTGGTCGGCTTCCAGGGTCCTGTTCCCTCCGGGTTCTGCTGGCTGGCTTCACCTTTAGGCTGGGCAGCCGCGGGGTTTGTTCGTGCGGCAAAAATCGTAGAGTTACACGGCCGTCGCAATTTTTGGCGCGGCCGGTTTACGTCATCACTATACGACGATCACACGTACGGTAGCAGTGCGGTACATAATTACACGAATACCGGCATTCGGTTACGGCTTATATACAGTACATATCAATGTTTAAATGTTTATTCGTGCGGGAAATCCGTTTTAAATCAGATGTTAAAACTTGTTATAGGCACTAGGGCGACCTCTGGTGGCTGGTTATCATTACTGATTGCTCTTAAATTATGGTTCAACGACCCCTGGTGGTAATATAGGTTAGGACATGTGGCATTAAAATGCATTTTTGATTTAGGTATTATCACAGCATATTTTTAGACATATGTTATGACATATGTTATGACATACACGGCTGGAACAATTACGTGTTACAGAGCTTTTTGGTAGCAGTAATTGTGACACATTAGTTTGGTAGGATATATGTCTGGAAATTCTGCCATAAGGAGCATGGTTTTCTAATAATACTCGGCCTACGGTATACTTTTGGTTATAATTAACACATACACCATTTTAGTATCAAATATATATACAGGACATATGGTCACATATAATGCTTAGCATTTTGAGGATTATGGACCTCTTATGTTTTCAGTATTCAACAGCAATTCCACGGTGGGCTGCTAATCTACCAACTTTTTCACTTGACATAGGTCAGTAATCAGGATTAATTATACCTTAATGATCACGCAAGACCTGTGTCCTTATATGTTTTTTTTGTCTGTATTACTAGGTATAGTGCTCTTGCTCTTTTAAGCATTTGGTTCCAGTCTCCTACTATTGAGGTAATTACTGGTAGGTATCAGAATAGCAGGGGATTAAGGGGTACATACTCTTGTAGGTTACTACAGATCGCCTGTATCACCTTATCACACTATCTTGCAACTTGCTCATCAGGTACGTCATGTTTTTCTCGATTATTCCTCCCTCCCTACCTACCCTTTCGGGTATTAGTACAGATATTCTGGCATACACAATAGGAGCCTCTAGGTATGTTTTTCTGGCCTTCTACGCCTTACGTTAGTGGTCCCGCGAGGCCAACATCCATCCTCATTTCGGAGGTACGGCATTCCCTCAGGCCAATTCATAGCTAGCCGCCTCGCTTGGTTGCATAGAGAGGGCCTCACTTGTCATGTCCATTCTGTCTTATGCTATTACAAGTCACGGAGAGGCCATCTCCCCCTGCCATAATGCCAATGGCCACGTACCCCACACAAGCCAAATCCTAGATAGTGCCTCTCAAAGCCGCTTGGCAACTAATAGGGCCTCACCTGTCACGTTACTAAGTAATACTTTCGCCGCTTGGCATTAGTTACACCAGCCAGTTGGGTAGGACCCCAGGTAACATTTTTATGTTGTAGCATGTCACAAGCACCTGAAGGCGGGGAAGATTTGTCCATCCCCAGTACACCGGCTAGATCGGTCACTCCATCCCGGGGTCACGACAACGCGTGCCCTGCATCACTCAGGGCATGGACTATTCCTAGGATCACTGCCGAATTAAGAAAGAAGTATTCCTTTCCCTGCTACGGCTAGGAAAGCAGAATTATACAGACTGATGAATAACTCAGGGGCGGGGGAAGGGTACAGTGGCAGCCAGTCTTCTGATCTGCATACGGTTTTGTCCTCAGTCCTGACCTCTTTGGGTCGTATTACAGATAAACTCGACAAGATGGATGCAGATAGCCAGCAACGGTCATCTGTTACTTTAGGGAATCCGGTCGCTACGGTGCGCCTGGACCCCCTACCGGGTAATATACCAACCGGTCTGAAAGACCCACATATCATTAAACCAGCACACATGGTGCCTGCAAACACTAAAAAGGACATTTTGGAGGGGAAGGATATCAATCTTCATCTAACACTATGGTTCAATACCATTAAGTTGTATATCACAGGTATTCAACATCACATCCTCACCACTTGGCCTAACAGACAACGCTTTCTGTCATCCTACCAAGTTAAAGCCATACTTAAAGGTATTAAAGACTCCACCCCTATACCCTCACCATCCAGACTACCCATCCACGATCTATTGTTTCAGTCACTGTCAAATCTGCTAGACACCTCACCATTCGAAGCCCATACTAAATCGCATAATTAAAACAACCATCTATTTGGCCTTTTACGGTTTTCTTCGGCCCAAAGAGTTCACCACTACTAACTATAACTCACCCAACTTCATCACAAGGTCAAATCTGGTGAAGGTACAAGATCACCATCTGCTATCCCTACACCATACCAAAACTAGCGCCAAAGGACAGACGGTCACTATCACCTATTATTCCACTAGTAATAAATGGTGTCCGGTGGAAGTTTGACAATTTTCTTGCCTTCTGTACTATGGCTCCAACGCAACCACTCCTGTCCTTACACGGTAATAAGCTCACTACGAGTAAGTTCATGGTGTATGTTAGGATGTTGTTGGTCCGGTATATATATATATATATATATATATATATATATATATATATATATATATATATATATATATATATATATATGATCTAAGTGTATTATTATATTTTTTTACACTTATTAACTTTATTTTATTTTCAGCCAGCAGGGGGACGGTCATTACAGTTAGTCCCCCTGCTGGCAATGCCTCAGCCAGCTAGTCCCCACCCCACTCAGGAGTCCCCACCCAACCGCGTCCGCCGGCGTGGGATCGGCGGCCACCAAGTTAAAAAAAAAAAAAACGGAGGGCGTACTATTACGCCCGGCGGCGTTTAGAGCCGCTTAAAATAGGGCGTAATAGTATGCCCTCCGGTCTTAAGGGGTTAATGAACATGAATCAAAAGGAGGTTTACATATAGCATGTAACAATGGGAAGGGCAGGGGAGTAAAAAAAAAAAAAAAAAAAAAAACATCTCTTATCTGACTTGTACAGCAAAAATTGCATACTGTTTCATATCACATGAGCAGATATTGGTAAAATCTGGTTCTGTGTTGCAGAACTTTGAGAGTGTAATCTCTCCATTTCAAATTGGTTTAGTTGCTTCTTACCCCTCCAGCGTAGGCACACCTTCATGCCTCCCTGCAGTTCGCCTTGTGCTCAGCCTAGCACGTGGCTGTCTAGCACTATATCTTTGTCGTGATTGTTGCTCTCTCCTGCTCTCCCCTTCACGAGTCTCCTCGGTTTGAGCAGTTGAGCTAAAGATAGGGAAGTCGAGGCCTTCATTGAAAATTCCAAATGTAACTTGGCCATAACCGGATGGCAAAGTGAACCGTGTGGATTCTAGACCCTTAAGGAAGCAGAAAGTGAATGAAAAAATGTGGGTTATTAACCTGTTCAGGACAGAGGCAATAGCACAGGTTCTGATAAAAACAAACTCGAGAATTTGACTGTCTGTTCAACCATAATTTACCTCTTTCATATTAGGTGCACCTGCACTTATATATAATTTTGCTCAGTAGAAACAGGGGTTACATTTCATATCAAATATTTATACAGTATATGAAACAATTTTATAGGAATTAGGAGGTGCACCGAAATGAAAATTCTTGGCCGAAAATGACTTTTCCCCCAAATTATAAAAAAAAAATATTTTCCTATAATTTTTTTAATATTGGAGTTTTTAATGAATTTAATGAATCTAATATGAAAAACTTCCCTTCTCTTTTAATGGTACCCCCCCCCCCTCCCCTGCCCCATATTGTTCTCCTCCCCCTTCCCCTGCCCCATATTGTTCTCCTCCCCCTTCCCCTGCCCCATATTTGTTCCCCCCCCCCTTTCCCTCGCCCCATATAGGTTCCCCCCCTTCCCCATTTTGGTTCCCCCCCCACCCCCTTCCCCATATTGGTTCCCCGCCCCATATTGGTTCCCCCCCCCCTTCCCCTGCCCCATATTGGTTCCCTCTGCCCCATATTGGTTCCCCCCAATATTGTTCTTCCCCCACCCCCCTACATATTGTTCTCTCCCCCCCACCACCCCCCGCATATTGTTCTCTCCCCCCCACCACCCCCCGCATATTGTTCTCTCCCCCCCACCACCCCCCGCATATTGTTCTCTCCCCCCCACCACCCCCCGCATATTGTTCTCTCCCCCCCACCACCCCCCGCATATTGTTCTCTCCCCCCCCACCACCCCCCGCATATTGTTCTCTCCCCCCCCACCACCCCCCGCATATTGTTCTCTCCCCCCCCCACCCCCCGCATATTGTTCTCTCCCCCCCCACCCCCCGCATATTGTTCTCTCCCCCCCCACCCCCCGCATATTGTTCTCTCCCCCCCCCACCCCCCTCATATTGTTCTCTCCCCCCCCCACCCCCCTCATATTGTTCTCTCCCCCCCCCACCCCCCTCATATTGTTCTCTCCCCCCCCCACCCCCCTCATATTGTTCTCTCCCCCCCCCACCCCCCTCATATTGTTCTCTCCCCCCCCACCCCCCTCATATTGTTCTCTCCCCCCCCACCCCCCTCATATTGTTCTCCCCCCCACTCCCCTCATATTGTTCTCCCCCCCCACCCCCCTCATATTGTTCTCCCCCCACTCCCCTCATATTGTTCTCCCCCCACTCCCCTCATATTGTTCTCCCCCCACTCCCCTCATATTGTTCTCCCCCCCCCACCCCCCTCATATTGTTCTCCCCCCCACTCCCCTCATATTGTTCTCCCCCCCCACCCCCCTCATATTGTTCTCCCCCCCCCCCCCCCTCATATTGTTCTCCCCCCCCCCCACCCCCCTCATATTGTTCTCCCCCCCACCCACCCCCCTCATATTGTTCTCCCCCCCACCCACCCCCCTCATATTGTTCTCCCCCCCCCCACCCCCCTCATATTGTTCTCCCCCCCCCCACCCCCCTCATATTGTTCTCCCCCCCCCCACCCCCCTCATATTGTTCTCCCCCCCCCCACCCCCCTCATATTGTTCTCCCCCCCCCCACCCCCCTCATATTGTTCTCCCCCCCCCACCCCCCTCATATTGTTCTCCCCCCCCCCACCCCCCTCATATTGTTCTCCCCCCCCACCCCCCTCATATTGTTCTCCCCCCCACCCCCCTCATATTGTTCTCCCCCCCCCCACCCCCCTCATATTGTTCTCCCCCCCTCATATTGTTCTCCCCCCCTCATATTGTTCTCCCCCCTCATATTGTTCTCCCCCCCTCATATTGTTCTCCCCCCCTCATATTGTTCTCCCCCCTCATATTGTTCTCCCCCCCTCATATTGTTCTCCCCCCCTCATATTGTTCTCCCCCCCCCACCCCCCTCATATTGTTCTCCCCCCCTCATATTGTTCTCCCCCCCCCCATATTGTTCTCCCCCCCCATATTGTTCTCCCCCCCCCCATATTGTTCTCCCCCCCCATATTGTTCTCCCCCCCCCACCCCCCTCATATTGTTCTCCCCCCCCCACCCCCCTCATATTGTTCTCCCCCCCTCATATTGTTCTCCCCCCCCCTATTGTTCTCCCCCCCCCATATTGTTCTCCCCCCCCCATATTGTTCTCCCCCCCCCCATATTGTTCTCCCCCCCCCCATATTGTTCTCCCCCCCCCCCATATTGTTCTCCCCCCCCCCCATATTGTTCTCCCCCCCCCCATATTGTTCTCCCCCCCCCCATATTGTTCTCCCCCCCCCCATATTGTTCTCCCCCCCCCATATTGTTCTCCCCCCCCCCATATTGTTCTCCCCCCCCCCATATTGTTCTCCCCCCCCCCATATTGTTCTCCCCCCCCCCCATATTGTTCTCCCCCCCCCCCATATTGTTCTCCCCCCCCCCATATTGTTCTCCCCCCCCCCCATATTGTTCTCCCCCCCCCCCCATATTGTTCTCCCCCCCCCCCATATTGTTCTCCCCCCCCCCATATTGTTCTCCCCCCCCCCCCATATTGTTCTCCCCCCCCCCCCATATTGTTCTCCCCCCCCCCATATTGTTCTCCCCCCCCCCCTTTCTTTTTTTTTTATTTTGGCAAATTTTACCTATTTTTGGCCGAAACGGGATAGGCCAAAATTTCGGTGCACCCCTAATAGGAATACAAACAAAAAAAAGTTCGAGAAATTAAACAATTGTATTTTCTTAGTTCTGCGTGGCATTTTAACTGTACATTAGCTTTTACTGCAATAAATTACAAGTATTTGAGTTCAGCGATGTCTGACGAGTAACCCCATGTACAGGTTTTATGTTGTTTGGGAAAGTTACAGAGGTAACTATAGCAAGTTCCCCTTTCCAGCTTTTACATGTTGAATGTTGTCAGATTTTGGGACCGTATGGCAGCCCAGGAATGAAAATTACCCGATCATGGCTTTCCATTTAGAAAGTACACACTCCAGGTCATTCAAAATGGAGTTTTGTCCAGTCCTTCCAATTAACCACTTCGTCACAAACACTGGCCCAAGTTGGCATTCATATTTTTTTGCATTGTTTTACACAAAACTGCCCTTTCACGTATGACATAATCAGCATTATTTGTTTTAGTGCTCTAAAACACTATTTGTGCTCAGTAATCTCTCACAAGTACAACATTACCCTCCTGCCCCATGTCCAGGTTTTATAGTGTTTTGGAAACTAGGGTCAAATATAAGGCTTGCCCATTTCCAGGTCTGCACATTGAATTTAGACAGATTGGTTGTGTTGCATTTAAAACCGTATGATAGCCCAGGAATGAGAATTCCCCCTCCATCATGGCATACCATTTGAAAAAGTGGACAACCCAGGGAATGTCCTCTCTTTTTTAGTAGCCACTTAGTCACAAACCCTGTGCAAAGGTAGTGGCGTTTTTTGCATTTTTTTTTTACACACAAAAAAATCCATGTTTATGGATTAGTCATGATCTGTTTTGGAACACTCATATTTGTGTTCAGCGAAGTCTCCAGAGTATAACCGTAGCACCTATGAACAGGTTTTATGGGTGTTTTGGAATGTTACACGGTTAAATATAGGGCTTGAAAATGAAATTCTCTGGACTGTCTGCATGGGTTGTCAGGCAGGTCCCTCAAATTCTAATTAGTAAAATCAGGTAATTACGTTAAATAAATTACATATACACGGAGAATTTAAATATATTTAAAGTCTACGTGTATGTTTCTATAATTATTTATGTATCTCTCTCTCTCTCTATCTATCTATATATATATATATATATATATATTGAGAGAGCGAGCCCAGGCAATCCCACTGCATGCAGATCCATAGCTGCTATTGTGGCCATGTGATTGCTCTGTGAGAGACTGCATGGCCCGTGGGGGCCTGATCCAGGAGGGAGAGAACTGACTGGGCCGCCGCCTCCCCCAGTCTTAAAAAAAAAAAAAAAGCCATTACGACGTTCCATGTCACTGCAACGGCTTTAAAGCCCATTTAAATGTGGACGGCATGGAAGCCGTAAAAATGTTAAAGGGTTAATACCAATTTACTGTAAGATAAACAAATCATAAAAGGCAAACAGGTTGCCAAATGCAAAGTTCAGTTTCCTCACCTCAAAAGGATCTCTGTTTTGTTCTGTTCCAGTGGAGCTGGTATTATTCTCTGAGTTCCTATAAAGAAGAAAGGGAGGGAATGAAAAAATAAAAAGTAAAACTTGTTTAGTAGATAATCTCTCTACTGAACAAGATTAGCTAGCTCACAGTAGCTGCAGATCTACTTCCCCTTTCTGTCTCCTCTATGAGCAGATGCAGATTATGGCAGTGCATGCACAATAGACTCCCAATGTTTTCCTACGGGATAGCATTAAATTGGTTGAGATGATCACAGCCATAGAGGTGGGGCCAGCCGCAGCACAACAAGTGCAGAATGGAGAAAAGGTAAGTTTAAATACCTTTTAACCCTATTCTGAGGGTGGCCGTAAGCTAAACATGTACTCCAGCAACAAACCTGTATTCCTAACACTATAGTGTTCCTTTAAAAGAGCTTAACTGCAAAACTTATTGCAGAACTTTATCCTCACAGAAAAATACCGGCAATTGTACTGTCGGTATTTTTGCAATACCGACATCGGCCACACAGCATCAAATACTGGCTGTGCCAGGTGGCAACCCTAATATAGCCTCTAGCTTGTGCGGTGTAGACTGTGGTTGAGCCATGTTACTCGCCTTCTCCACCAGCAGTGGTAGGTGCCTGAGATTGTTGGGGTGTACTCTTGGGACTGGGATAACCCACATCGGCCCAGGAGGGAGGGGGACAAGGGCACAGACTTTAAGGTTTCAGCCATCTTTGGAAGAAGGGAGCAACTGCTTTCCGCACGCCAGGCATGCTTGTAGGCCACATTTTCTGGCAATTTTTGCAGTAAAAGCAGCTTAACTGGTATCTCCATTGACACCAACTTATCCCCTCTCACTGTGTAGTTGGCTTGTATCCGCAAATATTAATCAATATTTGCTGTAAGATGCAGGAGCCGCTAAAAGTCACTGTGCTGTGCGGGCAGGTGCCACCTCCATTTTCCTTCTTTTCAAGTTTTCGAGCTTCATATTTGTGGGAAAATGCTGCAGACTATGCAAGACTAACAACTACAAAGAGAACTTTCATTTCCACTTGTTTCCAGGGGGTGGTTACAATCTACCCCAGAAAAAGTGATGCAGCTTTTAAGATATGTTTAAGATGGGAAAAACATTATAAAAGACAGGGTTATCATATTCTACTAAGAGACACCCTAGTGCCTGTAGAATACAGCACGATTTAATGAGTGCTCCATAAGTGGGGCTGGAATATTTTTAAAAAGCCAATGTAGTTTTTAGTAAAATGGCCATGACACATTAAAAAATAAAAATAAAATAAATAAAAAAGACTCACGTGTGCCTTGGTTCAGGGAGCTCCTCAATGAATCCTGACTCGCACCGAGGGCACGTGTATTCCTGTATATTAAAAAAATATATATATAAAATATTAGAAACTTGATCATACATTTACTATTCCGATCCATGTATCCATGAATTGTCAGAGGGTAGCATAGAAACCAAGAGTAACTACTTGACAACAATTCCATCTGGATGCTTTTATAATATTATATTTTTAAAAAGCTGTTTAATCGGTAAATATCTCCCTAAATCTACACCTGTGGAGTTAATACAATACTACGCCCAAAACCTCAGGTTCTTATTGCAACGCAGAGTTATGGTGTCACATGATATTGAAGAATAAAATGCTTATCCCCTCCTAAACTGGAAACATAGCAGAAACAGTAAGATTTATTGTGGAAGCTTCAACTGCAGTACCAAAAAGATAGTGTGGCTTGTTCCAGCTAACAAGCGTTTAAGTAGGTTCTTTCACAACATATAATTAAGATTTACAAATGAATATGGCTTCAAACTTTTTTTTTTTTTTTTAATTCTTTATTTTTGTTGTGTGGGTGATTACAGTAGGTTTAGCGGTCGCCACAACAGCGGTTCACAACAGTTTGACAGTGGCATGAGAGTACGCACAATTTTTGTTATTTTTAAACATGCTTAACCAAACAGATAAATAGGTTGATAAAAGAAGATGAACTAATATATTATGAGGTATACTGACTATTAGTTGTCTATTCTATTTTGCTGTGCTGTATGAGTCATAGTGTAGAGGCACAGATATCATATTAGCAGTAACTGTTTGAGATGGTGTACCTCAAAGATGTACTATGTGTATACAAGCTGGGAGAAAACATAACATTTAACATTGCTAAAGCCTGCCTATGCTGTGTAGACATATTTCCAGTGATGGTTTGGGCCAGAATCATGGGAAGAGAGCTGGTTGGCCCCTTTAGGGTCCCTGAAGGTGTAAAGATGACCTCTGCAAAGTATGTGGAGTTTCTGACTGACCACTTTCTTCCCTGGTACAGAAGGAAGAACTATGCTTTCCGTAATAAAATCTTCTTCATGCATGTCAATGCACCATCCCATGCTGCAAAGAATACCTCTGCATCAATGGCTGCTATGGGGATAAAAGGAGAGAAAGTCATGGTGTGGCCTCCATCCTATTGAGAACCTTTGGAGCATCCTCAAGCAAAAAAATCTATGAGGGTGGGAGGCAGTTTACATCCAAACAGCAGCTCTGGGAGGCTATTCTGACATCTTGCAAACAGATTCAAGCAGAAACTGTCCAAAAACTCACAAGTTCAATGGATGCAAGACTTGTGAAGTTGCTATCAAATAAGGGGTCCTATGTTAAAAATAACGTGACCTATTAAAATGTTTAAAAAGTTTAAATGTTGTTATAAGTTTGATTGAAATAGCTTTGTATTTCAGTAAATATGCTGCAAACACAACAAATGATAATTTTCCGTTCTTTACAACCTATAAAGTGTTTTGAAACTTCCTGTGCGTAATAATTTGGAACAGTGCATTGTAAGTTTAGGTTTAAAAAAAAAACAAAAAAACACTTATTAGGAGGTTTGTACAATAAAATTTGAATTGTACTCTTAATAGTTGATAACATGAGAATTAAGCTGACTGTTATTTACATCAATAATTTAGGTAAATGAGAAAAATATAATTTGCAACAGGGTGTAGTGGTGGTCTTCCTGAGCCTCTAGAGGTGCCTCCTCTACTATAACACAGTTAAACTGATACAGATTAAACACTGCTCATTGAGTAGAATTTTATTGGAGCAGTGCAGAGTTTTAATGAGAGGAACTATATTGCTAAGCCTCTCCTGTTTCAGAAGATCCAAGGACATCCATTTGTTTGTATTGCATTCATGGAAATAACTGCAGAATTGTTTAGGTTAACATTCCTGAAAGACTCATAAGCCAACTTTGATTGATGCACAGAATTTAGACAACAAATTGCAATACTAAATCTCCTCTGATTTTATCAAGGAATAAACTTGCTGTAACTTTTATAGAAAAAGTAATTCCATTTATATAATTTTATTTTCAGAAACAGCAGCTCATGGAGTTACCCTGCATCATGTAACAGCTAGTGTTCAGCCGTTTTTGGCTGTCGTGCTAGATTAGGAGGAATTCCTTTAGCTTTTAATCTCTGTATTGACTAGCAATTTTATGACATCAGTATATAAAATTCTACTTGCATAAAAGGAAACTGGTCACCAACATTTTAAGCTGCTTATTTGTGCAATTAGATATATTGTAGTCTGCGTTATGAGATGCTCAAAATGTATCACTATACTGTATATAATATCTGAATAGCTAAATATGGCTTGTTCTACATGGCATTTAGAGGTCTCTTTCATATTGAAGAAAAAGGTCTTGATTGCCATTTACCGTTTTTTTTTGTAGGAGTGATGTTAAACTTGTAGCAAGCACTGTCCCTGCAAAAGGTTTTGTAGAAACTATTTATTTATTTATTATTGCCATTTATATAGCGCCAACAGATTCCGTAGCGCTTTACAATATTATGAGAGGGGGATTTAACTATAAATAGGACAATTACAAATAAACTTACAGGAACAATAGGTTGAAGAGGACCCTGCTCAAACGAGCTTACATTCTATAGGAGGTGGGGTGTAAAACACATTAGGACAGGAATTTACAACTACAGGTTATTCCAGTCACTGGCAGTAATCAGCTCATTGAGGTTATAAATGGGGACCTGTATACTGTAGATCAGTGGTCCCCAAGCAAGTCCCCACCAACAATACAGGATTTATGAATTTCCCTTGTTTATATTAATGGAGATACTGACAAAACCTGGACTGTTGGGGTGCAATGAGGACTGGTTTGGGAATCACTGCTGTAAATTATTCCGTGTGGAGGGAAAATCCTTCAGGCTGACGTAAGATGGATCTGGATGAAGCACAGGACCCTAATGGAGGGATGTAATTCTTGGGAGATCACATGGAGGTTCCATGCAGAGGCTCAGAAGAAGGGGAAACCGTGGCCTGCGAGGCCAATATGTAGCTATTAGGATAATGGATACTGGTTCCTGCCTTAAGAGCAGATGAGTGAGTGAAAATTCATATATCTCAGGATAAATTGCAATTTGCAAGACAGAGCGTCTCTTCCTAGAGCTTGTGGATCAATACTTCTTGAGTAGAACCTGTGGACTTTCCTGTTGCTGCAAGTTACCATTAGATCCACCTGAGGAATGCCAAAGCTCTCTTCGGTTATCCTCAGACTTCATCCAATAGGCACCATTCCCCTGGATTTATCACCACTCAACTGAGAATATCCACCACCATGTTATGTATTTCTGGAAGATAAATTGCTACCAGACCCGAAAGGTGCTGTTGTGCCCAGGACATCAGAGGTTTAATTAACCTCATCGATTTTTAAATGATGGTTTAATTAACCTCATGATTTTTTTAAATCACGATTGACACATGCCATCGCAGTGGCGGTTCTGAATTTCACCAAATTTGTGTAGTAGTTGATGTTGAAAATGCTTTAGGGTTCTGTTGACAGCCAGCAGTTTCAGAAGATATGAAGGGGTATTGTTTGCAGATATTGTCCACTTCCATTGTACATGATTCTGAAGATACGCTGGCCAACCCCAGTGACTGGCCACCACAGTCTAAGGGATAACTCCGGAACAAGAATTTATTTTGTAACCACCATGTCAAGAATTGATGAACATGGGATCGAATCCTGATAGGCTGAAGAAGATTCCCTGACCTGCACTGGCACAGGAAATTCTTTTGAAAAGGTCCTCATCCTCAATTGCCCCCACCTTGTCAGTCCTATGGTGGAAGACACAGAACCTAATAGGGTTTCTCTGACAACCAACATTCCATTGACCTGCGTTATAAAAGTCTTTTTACACTCTCTTGCAAGAGGAGAACAGTGTTGAAAAGGACACCCAGATATTACATGGCCTGAGAAGTTCATGTTACAGCAGGAACTGAATGCCAAACCATCCATGGTCTTTTAGAGTATTCTTTTTGTCTGCCAGGACCAAGATATTGTTCAAATAGTGAAAGTTGGCAGTGCCCTTTTTGCTTAAATCTGCTATAATAACCACACAGATTTGGGAAAAAAGTTTAAGGTGCTGTGTGTTGAGACCAGAAGGAAGGCCTCTGAATTTGAAATGCCCTTCCTCTAAGGAATATCTGAGAAACATTTGATGTTGAGGAGCAATTGGAACATGAATATTAATGTCTTGTAACTCTATAGAAAAATCAACCACTGCCCTGGGAAGACTGCTTTTATGATGAATTGTAGATTCCATCTTGAACTTGCAAATGTTTAGGAATCCATTAAGTCTCTGGAGATCCAGGATAAGTGTCCATCCCATTGAGACCTTTTTGGTGTAATATAATAGGTTTGTACTTTCTGCATTTGGGACCTTTACCCCTTCTTTTTGATGCAAAGCTTCTTTTTTTTTCTTTGTCCCCTGGCCATTATGTCATCTGAAAAGTCTGCAGAACGCTAGTAGACATCATCTTTGTAGAATATCTATAATCTTTTATTATTATTATTGGCATTTATATAGCGTCAGATTCCGTAGCGCTTTACAGTTTCATAAAATGAGGAGATTTAACAATAAATAAGAAATACAAGAAACTTACAGGAATGATCGTTTGAAGAGGACCCTGCTGCAACGAGCTTACAGTCTATAGGAAGTTGGGTAAAAAAAAACAATAGGGCAGGAGATGGCAATTAAAAAGGGTGGGAGTGAAGCAGAGCTGGAGGAGAGAGCAAGGGACAGGTATGTGAGGTAGAGGTTACTCTGGGATGCCATAAACCTCCCAGAAGAGAGAGGTTTTAAGGCACTTCTTAAAAGATTGAAGATAGTCTGATGATGGTAAGCAGGCTATTCCATAGGAAGGGAGCCGCCCGGGAGAAGTCCTGCAAGCGTAAGTTGGCTGTATGTGTGCGAGCAGCAGAAAGGAGAAGGTCATGGGCAAAGCAGAGAGACTGAGAAAAGGCCTATCCATCAGTGAAGAGATGTGGGAGGGCTAGAATTGTTCAATGCTTTATATGTCCTATTTATAGTTAAATCCCCCTCTCATAATATTGTAAAGCGCTATGGAATCTGTTGTCGCTATATAAATGGCAATAATAATAATAATAATAATAATAATAATAATAATAATAATAATAATAATAATAATAATAATAATAATAATAATAATAATAGGTATGGATCAGTACTTTGAATTGACTCATATTGGATACAGAAAGCTAATTTAAGGACTGACAGAGGGGTGAGGTGTGAGAGGACCAACTGGAGAGGAAAATCAGTCTGGCGTCAGCATTCATTACAGACTGTAAGGGGCAATATGGCTTTTGGGAAGACCAATTAGGAGAGGTTTACTAAATGCCATGTGAGGGGGCGGCGCTTGACTACTGAAGTGGATGGTCGCATGGCGAAAGGAGCTCCAGGCCACTAGAACCAAAAAAATACATTTTCAGCCCCCACATACGGGTTAAACCCTCCCCGTGGGGACCCCAAAGCACACTAGAACCAAAATGGGGCGAAAAACTAAGAAACTCAACCCTGATAAACCCAGAATGGACTTTCACATCGACGAACTCTGGTGGCAGGCCCGGGGCGCAACTAGCTCCAAAATGGCGTCCATACATGGCGGATGCACAGACCTTTATGATGAAACGTCAGATGAAGCAGAGGAGATGACCCCTCCGCCCAGCCACTGCAGCCACCAATCACAAAAAAAAAAAAATCGCAGCCGATGTGGCTTCAATCCGGGAGGCCTTACAGGGCCCAGGTGGCAGGCTCAGAGTCATGGGGACTGCCATAGAAACCCACGACTGCCAAATAAAGGAGCTGCAGCATGCAATTAGGAAGCTCAAACAGCAGTGACTGAGTTTAAACTCGCCACGATGGAAGACAAACGCCGCTTGAAACACCTAAAGATCAGGGGCGTTAAGGACGATATACATGATGCAGAGCTGCCTCACTTTGCACGCAGGCTCATCACAGCATTGTGGTCCCCGAAGTCTGCCAAGGCAGTGACGATGGAGGGCATGTTCCGCATTCCAAAGTCTGCTACAGCCCCAGCCACTTCCGCATTCCAAAGTCTGCTATAGCCCCAGCTACAAGGGACGTGATCCTACAATTCCAGACCCAGAGGGACAGAATCGCCGTCCTGACAGCTGCCAGAGAACACCCAACCTACCTTTTCGAAGAAATGACCCTCGAGTTCTATTCAGATCTCTCTGGAGCCACACTCTTGTGGAGGAGAGCTCTGCCGCCTTTTACCACCCATCTGCGAACGCACCAATTGAAGTACCGCTGGGGCCCTGCACACACCCTGCAGGTCACCAAACGCGACATGTACATCATTCGGTCCCTACAGGAGGCAACGGAGGCCCTGAGGCATCTAGACCTCCCCTTGGACATGCCTAACTTGTCTAAGCCTCCATCGAGCCCCAAACACGCTTCAAACTGGGCCACTGCTAATGCTCCGGAATTTGTCCCCAGGCGGCCAGCCGAGTTACCGACCGATGCAGCCACAACCTGAACTTCAACTAAGACTGGAAACCCCATAGCTCACAGACACACAGACCATGATTTTTTCCTTGTTATTTGTTTCCTCTAATTATTCTAGTTTCCTTTGTCTTATTAGTCATATCACAAGTAAATAAAAATAGCATGTTCATCATGAATATATAAAAAGGCAGTTATAAAAATGTACTCAATTATTATATTAATGGAAAAGCGTAGTCCAACAACTAAACTTAGTTTAGCCAGCCTCGCAAGACTAAGCACTGCTTTATATCCAATTACCATAGCCATAACCGACCAGTATTTATTCAACTACATTAACTAAAAAAACGATACAAGAAAACTAAGTCATGATACTGTTTTAACATGTAGTTTGTAATCTGGGATTGTGTTACGGTCGGGGCGTAACAAGCCTGCCTTGAACATAATTTGCATGATAATCTTATCCAGACTAAGCCATCTCTCCAGATCTACAGCTTTGACTGCTACTCAGGGTTTTTTCTTTTTACTATTAAATTACTGATAAATCCTACCAGAACAGGTTTATTAACCATGAAAATCGCCATGTTGTGATATATGAACCTCATGTGCTAGCTTGTAACACCCTTATCTTAACATTCTTGACTAAAATTTAAAAACACTGCATGCATATCTGTTTACCCTATTGTTACAAATGTTATAAATTTGCTTGAGGAGTGCCATCGGGGCACCTCAGGCTTGTATGTTACTCTTGATATGCACTACAAAAAAAAAAGAAAAAAAAAAAAAAAAAAAGAATTCCATGCAAGAGATTACCAGAGCATGGACAAGGTCATTAGTAGTATTCTGTGTAAGAAAGGGGCAGATGCAGGCTATATTTTTAGGTGGAATCTACAGGATTTGGTAACAGACTGGATGTGAGGCTCAAAGGTGAGGCAAGAATCAAGTATAACACCAAGACAGCGTGCTTGCAAGGATGAATTGATGTGGGTACCACTAAATTGAAGGGAGCACAAAAGGAGGAGGATCAGTATTAGGAAGAGGAAAGACAAGGAGCTCAGTTTTAGAGAGATTGAGTTTCAGAAAGCGGGAGGACATCTAGTCAGAGATGGAAGAAAGGCAAGCAGTGACACGTTGCAGGACAGCAGGGGGAGAGGTCTGGGGAGGAGAGATATATCTGAGTGTCATCAGCGTACAGGTGGTAGTAGAATCCAAATGAGGTAATAAGTTTGCCAAGAAAGGTAGTATAAAGAGAAAATAGAAGGGGACCAAGGACAGAGCCTTGGGGGACTCCAGAGACAGGACAAAGGGAGGAGGTATCATTAGAAAAGGAGACACTGAATGAGCGTTGGGAGAGATAGGAGGAAAACCACGAAAGGACAGTGTCAGAAACTGAGTGATTGAAGAGTTTGAAGAAGGAGAACAACAGTGTCAAAGGCAGCAGAGGTGTCAAGAAGAATTAGTATGGAATAGTGGAAAAAACACACACTAGAAAAGAGTAATACAAGTTAACTAAATAGCAGAAATGACTGCCAACAGTAACAAGGGCAGGATTGTTGGGCAAAAAAAAAACACAAAAAAACAAAACAAAAACAAAGCAAAATCAACCAGATAAACCATTATTTTATTAGACCATTCTAGTAAAAGTTAATAAAGCCAAAATGAATTATCTGTGGATAGGAGCGGGGTTATATGTAATGGCCTGCAATGCTTAGGGTCATATGGACATGGACACCTTTGCACAGGGCCATATTCTGAATCATCCCAAGGAAAAGAGGCTGTACTCCCTCGTGGCAAAGGGTAAGACAAAAAGAAAAAGAAAATAGCCTTATAAATTAAAACAAAAAAACAACTGTTCTCTAGTGACATCATTGATAGGACATCAACAAAAAGACTGAAGGTGGGAAGATAGGAGGGATGTACACTTTTCTTTTAAATTAGGTTCCTGGCTAACTAGGAATATGGATGAACTACCCATTGTTGTGCTGAGAGGGAGAGGGAGAAAGAAAGATACACACACAAACATGTATTAATACATATATTTGTCTTTTAATGGCTTTCCTTCATTTATATCACTAGCCCCTCACTTAAATGAATGGAGAGAAGAAAAAAAAACGTAAATCTTAATTAAGACCAAGTATACCTTCTTTCTGCACCTCCTTTGCCTTCTGTGATTTCAGGCAGCCACCAGAAGTTCCCCTTATGGTAAGCTTGGTATGTCACCAAGAAAGATTTAAAAACATTTTACGGAAAGAGCAATGTTTACCATGATAGGATAACATGTTAATGTGAAACAGTAATTTTACTTACCGTAAATTTAGGTTTGCCACCTTTTTTGGAAAAAAAAAAAATACCGCCCATTCTAATTTGCATGACATCACAGAGCACAACGTACATAAAAGCATGAGAACATTTGGAAGCAGAAAATTCGCAAATTTACTAATAAACTACTTACAATGTTTGTACTTTGTGTGTATAGCATTGCAGATGTGAGGCAGTGTGTGTATGTACTGTCTGTATGAGTGTGTAAGTAGTAGTGTGTCGTCTTAACGTGTAGCTTCTGAACACACGGACCTGTTCAAGACACAGCTCATACTGCCATGCCTCCATCTCCTTGACCTGCAGCTCTTGCTCCTCCCATGCGGACTATCAGTGGAGAGGGCAGGGACAAGCTGTGACATCCCATCTCAGCCCTCTCCACACAGCCAAGCACCAATGAGTTTTCTTAGTATGTCCTGAGAGCACTGCACACCCTGGTGGCTGGTGCCGATATTGCAGAAAATTCTCTTCAAAGAAAAATACCGGCAATTGTATAGACTGTATTTTTGCAATACTGGCACCAGCCACAGTGTATCAAATACCAGCTGTGCCGGTAAAATGCCGGCCAGATGGCAACCCTACATAAATTACTTTTTCCTTAGTATAGTGGCAGTACTACAAACATGGGAGTTATGCCTTCTGGAATGGACAAGAAGTTCCCCCCCCCCCCCCCCCAAATTGTAATATTTAATTGCCTGCTGCCCTTATAATCCCTGTATCTCCAAGGTTCCCCAGTCATTAAAAGAATCAAACCGAGACCATATGCGGCGATATAATTTAATACATACAAAAACAAGGAGGGAAACGGCAGTACTGCCACTATACTTAGGAAAAAGGAATTTACGGCAAGTGAAATGGCTGCTTTTTTCTCTCGTATAGTGGCAGTACTGCAAACAAGTGGGATATAGCAAGATAACCAACAAAATAGGGTGGGAATTCAGTAGGCCACTGCATGGAGCACCTTTCGCCAAAACCAGCTTCAGAGGAAGAGAATATATCCAGCCTGTATTGCTTAATGAAGGTATGGAATGAAGACCGAGTAGCCGTCTTACAGAGGTCTTCTGGAGAAGCTGTAGATCTTTCTGCCCAGGAAGTAGCCATTGCCCTCGTGGAGTGTGCTTTTATTGGAAGATTGAGAGGAACACAACGTGTTTCATATGCCAGCTTAATATCTTCTGTTAGCCACCTGTCGATTGAAGGTCTGGAGGCTTCTCTACCTTTACAAGAGTCTTGAAATGTGACAGAGGTGATCTGAGATTCTAAAGTCTTAAGATCTCTGAAGATAGATTTCTAATGCTCTTAACATCTGGAAGATGGCATTTTCTTTCTGCCTCTGAAAACAGACTAGCAGAAAGGAAAAACAATAGGATGGTCCATAGATTTCCTTTAACCCCCTAAGGACCAAACTTCTGGAATAAAAGGGAATCATGACATGTCACACGTCAGGTGTCCTTAAGGGGTTAAATAACTTTAGGTAAAAAGCCAGGCCTGGGTTGCAAGACCACCTTATCTTGGTGGAATATGGTCAACTCAAGCTCTAGAAAAATTCTGCAGTTCTCCTATTCTCTTTGAGGAAGTAATAGCCACTAAGAAGACCGTTGCCGATAAGAAGGTCGGAAGCTAGATCACGCTCAAGGAAGTGACTAAACGCTGAAATCTGGACTTTAAGTGTTAAGTGTTGATACACCTGACCAGTTAGAAATCCATCCTGCAGGAAAGACAGATCATCAGGAATAGAGGGATCATCTGGACAGCAGCCTTTCAGAACACACCAGTTCAGGAACTTTATTTAAATCCAACGATAAACCTTAGTCGTGGATGAACGGACAGATGCCAGAACCACCTCACTCAAATTGTCTGAAAGCCCTTACTCACAGATGATCATCCTTGCAGCAGCCATGCGATCAGTTTGAACATTTCCAGGGGTCTCTACTGGAAGATCCATATTCTCTATAACGTTGTCTGATATTGGAAGAACCCAGCGTGAAATTGCCATACGCTCCATTTCAGAAAAACAGTTTGGCCAGATGGGCTTTGTCCCAGCGGATCTTTAGAATTATCCTGGAGGATACTGGAGGGAAAACATGTTGCATGTTGTAGTTCCAGGTAAGGGACAAGCAGACTAGGAAGTCTGGAAAATCCTGTGCCTGGATAGAAGCAAAGCATGGTACTTTTCTGTTTTTTTCTTGTGGCCATGAGATCGGTCTGGTAACCCGAATCAGATTACCAATCTCAAGAACATCTGGGGTTTTAGAGACTAACGTTGTCTGCTGAGGTCGTCTGCGCTGATGTTCTGAGTAACTCTGATATGGGTTGAGAGTGAGTTTACTTCGGTCTGTGCCAAAGACATGATATGGTAGCACAGCTCCTGCAGAGATTTTACCTTTGTGCCTCCTTGACAGTTTAAGTAATCAACTGTGGTGGTCAGATTAAATCCTTACGGCTTGGTCTGCAATGACAGGACTGAAAGCTACCAGAGCATTCATTACTGCCTTCATCTCTCTGAAGTTGGAGGACTCTTTTGCTTCTTTCGAAGTCCATTTCCCCTAAGTGAACTATGAATCCACATGGGCACCCCAACCAGTTTGGGAGGCATCTGTTGTGATGGTAATCCATCTTTTCTGTTCGAATGAAAAGGCCTCTGGAAAGGTTGTTTGCATTTTTCCACCAATTTAGTTTTCTTACTGTTTTTGACAGGCAGATTACTGAACCCAAGTCTTCCCTTTTTCTTGACCATTCCGCAAGAATGTTGCAATGAAAAGGTATTATTTCTGCTTTTGCACATCCCATTGCTAGAGGAACCCAGAACTTTGTAGAGATAAGAGGGGCCGATGAAAGGCCGGGCCTTGAACTGAAAGTGTAGAATCTTTTTCCCGCTAGTATTGCAAACCTTTAGAGAAAATACAGACATTGGAACATGGAGATAGGCATCCTTCAAGTCTAACTTTGGCATAAACTCCCCCTTCTGCAGGATGTGTGTGACTGAAAATATTTTTCATACAGAACCTCTGATAAGGGATGCAGCATGCTTTGACATCTTTGAGGTCTAGGATAGGACTTGTCTGGCGTCCAAACTAAAAATAAGCGAGAGTAAACCCCCTGGAATTCTTGATATCTGGTACTTTTTCTAGAACGCCCTTGCGTAAAAGAAGCATGGCTTCTGCTTTCTTTTGTGATGGATATTTTGAAAGAAGAAACAAAAACTGGTTTGGCACCGTTGAAAAACCATTCTGTATCCCTCTGATATGGTCTTTATAAAAAAAAATTATGTCATCTCCTATTTCTGAGTAAAGAACCGAAAAAGACCTCCCTCTTGGTAGCGAAAGGAACGCAGTCTAGTGAACCGAGATATTATGGGATATCTGGAATCCTGAGGCGATGCTTTTTTGGTTTAAGACATCTGTTTACTTATTTCTTCCAGAGGAATGCCAGATAATTTGTTGCCCTCTAAAAATTTAGTTCACATAAAGCAGATTTTAAAGCAGTCCATATTCTGAGCCACAAGGCTCTTCTGGACACCGAGGATAAGCCCATTATCCGAGCAGATTATCTAAGTATCTCAGAATCATCTGAAAGAAATTCATAGGAAAGTTTCAATAGATACAACAACTGGCCTGGGTCTTTTTCTGATTTCTGAGTAGCCTGTGCCGGGACAAGAAGAAGAACTGTGGAACCTTGGAGGTACAGGGACTATAAGGGCTGCAGACGGGATTTCCATTAAATATGTAAATTTTGGGTGGATATTTTTGCCCACAGCAGAAGGCACAACCCACTTGTTTGCAGTACTGCCACTATACGAGAGGAAAAAATACCTCTAGTAGCTATCATACTGACAGCCACTAGAGGCGCTTCCGCTGCACTGACGGAGTAAAATGGCCGCATGATGCAGCAGTTCATATAAAAGCTATGAATACAATGTTTTTCTATAGATAAGCTTGAAAACTGGCCAATATCTCAGGCTACGTCGGAACTGTTCAGACCTAGGGGATTTCCAAATCAAAGCTAAATCTTTGCGACAACAATTCAAAGAAAAGGGCTACCCGAATAAGTGCCTAAAAAGAGCTTACAAAAGGGCACTTTTGACGGATAGGGCAGACCTCCTGTCAGATACATCCAACTTCAAACCCAATACGACTAAAACCATCAGGATGATAGGTACATTTGATACTGGCTGAAACAAAGTAAAAGAGTCTCTCCAAAAATTCTGGCCCATCCTTCTTAAAGATACACACTTGAAAGAAGTACTTGGTCCACAAGTCAAGATCACAGCCAGGAGGGGCAAAAACCTCCGTGATATTCTGTCTCCCAGCCATTTCTCTTGTAAACAAAATCTGCAGACTACCTGGCTGGGGCGGCAAATCCCAGTGGGCACTTTCAAATGCGGAAGATGCGTAGCTTGTAAATTTATTCTAAAGGATTCAAAGAACGTCAGTGACAGTGAGGGCAAACAATCTTTTCAGATTCTACATTTCTTTAATTGCAACTCCGCAGGGGTGGTCTATCTCCTCACATGCAGCTGTAAATTGATGTACGTGGGGAAGACGTTCCGACCCTTTAAGGAACGTATAAAAGAACATGTGAGATGTACTAGAAATCGTTTAGAGACCCCTATTTCTAGACATCTCAAGGAACATCACGATGGTTCATCTCAAAATATACGTTTCTGTGGTCTTGAGTTGGTTAAACGTGAATCTAGACGGGGAGACTTCGATAAAATCCTGCGCCAATTTTGGCTACCAAAAAATACTGGACATACGCCATTTGCAATACCTTGGGTCGTCTACTATTGCAAACGGTATGCCATCATTTTCATTCCTGGGGTACCATACGGTCTCAAAGGCAACGTAACCAATCTGGCGAATTTCAATGTGAAAAAAATGAAACGCAAGCCTTATATTTGACTCTTACTTTTGAAAACACATAAAACCTGTACAAGGGGTACTGTAATACTCAGGAGACTTCACTGAATACAAATATTAGTGTTTCAAAACAGTAAAACGTATCACCTCAATTATATTGTCCGTGTAAGTGCCATTTGTGTGTGAAAAATGCAAAAAAATAAAATTTCACTTTCACAGACGATATCATCGTTGTAATATATTTTACGGTTTTGAAACAATAATATTTGTATTCAGCGAAGTCCTCCGAGTAAAACAGTACCCCCATGAACAGGTTTTATGGTGTCTTGGAAAGTTACAGGGTTAAATATAGTGCCAGCAAATTAAATTCCCTGGACTTTCGGCCTGGGTTGTCAGGCAGGTCCCACAAATTGTAATTCATAAAATGTCCTAATTATGTAAAATCATTACATAAATATATATGTAGATTACATACATACATACATACATAACCGATAAAGCTCGAAATCCATTAATGTGCACATTACCTAGCTAATCTGCAGATGACCTGATTTGCTCCGTTAAAGTGCGGAATCAAGAGTTTTCCGCATTTTAACTAGGTAATGTGCACATTACCGGCTTCGGTATCGTTAAAGTGCAGCAACAAAATCACAAATTGTCCGGAATGACTATCAAATGAGGAGATACCTGCCAACGCTCCTGCATCTGGTGAGACAGTCCCAGAACTGTTATTCTATCTTTCTCCATCTCCCCCCCATGTCACAATTCACCAGAGAAATATCCCTACAGAGCAATGGAGGGTATTACAACCCATGTGAGCAATGCTCCCATCTCTCTCAATTGTATACATTGCAATGTTCAGAATTGATTCTTGTTTTATTGTATTAACTTGCTTCTTTGTTGATAAATAACATTATGTTAATTTAAGCGTACAGGAACATTGCTGTTGTTCCAGCCAAGATCTTATTTTTGCTTTTCACTTTAACGAGTGCCTAGTAGGTAATGTGCAGATTATCTAGGTAATTTGAGAAATTAAACAGTTTTCGGCACTTAAACAGATCACCCTAGTTAATCCGCACATTACCTAGATAATCTGCAGAATAACTGATTTCTGCACTTTAGCGCGAATAAATATATATATATATATATATATATATATATATATATATATATATATATATATATATTACACATACATACAATATATATTTCGTTCTACGTGTATTTTGATATCAATCTATATATTCATTTTAAAATATAGTTAGAACGAGATTACACACATTTATTTTGTATATATATACCGTATTTATCGGCGTATAACACGCACTTTTTTCCCCTGAAAATAGGGGAAAAATCGTGGGTGCGTGTTATACGCCGATATCCCATAATTACTTACCTGTCCTGAAGCGTGGGCCGGCTTCACAGCTTGCACCGCGGTACAGGAACTTTAATTTCATGTTCCGGTTTCCGGCGGGACTGAAAGGAAGTGTGCACAATAGTGTGCACACTTCCTTTCAGTCCCGCCGGAAACCGGAACATGAAATTAAAGTTCCTGTACCGCAGTGCAAGCTGTGAAGCCGGCCCACGCTTCAGGACAGGTAAGTAATTATGGGAGGGGAAGTACACTATGGGAGGGGAGGGGAGGGGAGGGGGGAAGTACACTATGGGAGGGGAGGGGAGGGGGGAAGTACACTATGGGAGGGGAGGGGAGGGGAGGGGGGAAGTACACTATGGGAGGGGAGGGGGGGGGGAAGTACACTATGGGAGGGGAGGGGGGGGAAGTACACTATGGGAGGGGAGGGGGGGGGAAGTACACTATGGGAGGGGAGGGGGGGGAAGTACACTATGGGAGGGGAGGGGGGGGAAGTACACTATGGGAGGGGAGGGGGGGGAAGTACACTATGGGAGGGGAGGGGGGGGGAAGTACACTATGGGAGGGGAGGTACACTATGGGAGGGGGGGGAAGTACACTATGGGAGGGGGGGAAGTACACTATGGGAGGGGGGGAAGTACACTATGGGAGGGGGGGGAAGTACACTATGGGAGGGGGGGGAAGTACACTATGGGAGGGGGGGAAGTACACTATGGGAGGGGAGGGGGGGAAGTACACTATGGGAGGGGAGGGGGGGGAAGTACACTATGGGAGGGGAGGGGGGGAGAATACTATGGGATGAGGGGGGGGGGGATACTATGGGAGGGGGGAAATTTCCTGGAATTTCTTTCTAAAAATGAGGTGCGTGTTATACGCCGATAAATACGGTATATATATTTTTTTTAAATCAATAGTGCATTAAAAGTGTTAAAATACTCTAGACAGTACCGTGTATACTTTTAAAACATATATGGTTTGATGGGGGTAAGTTACATTGGCCAGCTTCAAAAATGGGTGCATGACCAGCTGTGAAAATTCCAAGTTGGAAAACTGGAATGTGCACCCTCCAAATAAAGTCTTTTAACCCCCAGGGAAACCCAACACACCTATACATGGGTGGTATCACTGTACTCAGGAGATGTTACTGAACACATATTGGGGTGTTCTTTGACAGTAACCCTTAAAGTTCCCCTTAAAGTTCTCAGTAGATTTATTCTTAAATTGTTATGTGTGAAGAAAATCATTTTTATTTTTTTTGGCATAGATTGGTGGTAAAATTGTTACATGACTTTTAAAAATATATACATGTGAAGGGTGATTTAGGGATTCCTGACAGATATCAGTGTTACAATGTAACTTGCGTTCATAAAAAAAAAAAAAAAAAAAAAAAAATGGCTTGGAAAGTGCTACTTGTACTTATTGCCCTATGATTTGCAAAAAAAAAAAAAAAATAAAAAATAAAAACATGTTAACATTGGGAATTTCTAAACTCAGGACAAAATTTAGAAACTATTTAGCGGGGGTGTTTTTTGGCGGTTGTAGATGCGTAACAGATTTTGGGGGTCAAAGTTAGAAAAGGTGTTTTTCTTTTTTACATTTTAGCATATTTTATCATTTTTTTTATAGTAAATTATAAGATATGAAGAAAATAATGGTATCTTTAGAAAGACCATTTAATGGTGAGAAAAACTATATAACGTGTGGGTACAGTAAATGAGTAAGAGTAAAATTACGGCTAAACACAAACACCGCAGAAATAAAAAGAGCCCTGGTCCTTAACGGTAAGAAAATTGTAACACGGTCTGGTCACTAAGGGGTTAACAAACTTGTTTAATTCCTCATCCAGAACACAAAAAAAAAAAAAAAAAAAAAAAAAAAAAAAATCGGAAGTTGACTCCAGGCTCTATACATCTTACCAAGCGGTGTGAGAGTATTCGCCTGACAACTAGTTAGAAGGTAAAGAGAACCTATCTTTTTTTCCTTTGCTGGCTCTGTTCCAGACCGATGTAGAATCTCTGGATTTAGTGTCAGTTTCTTTAAATGCCTCAGAAGTCTGGGAGAGGTTTTCCTGGAACCTGTTATGAAATGTATGCATCTCCTTTTGTTTAGCTCTTTCCAAGGATTAAGTTGAGCATTGGTTAAAAGTATTTTTCTTACAGCCATCCGGCAGGGGGGGGTGGCGCAGTCAATACAAGCTAGATGCTTGGTTTTGCAGGGTGCCCAATAGGGACACTGTAGTGACTAGGGATCGACCGATTATCGGTCTGGCCGATATTATCGACCAATATTCTGTATTTTCGGCAAGATTGGTATCATCCAATAACGATACCGATATTACATACCAGGACCTCTGGGCCTATTACAAGCCCGGAGGTCGTGGGGGGGGGGGGGGGGGGGGGGGGGGGGAGGGGGAAGGGGAGGGGGGCGCAGCAAGTGCTTTCTTACCTTTCCAGCAGCTCCCTGTCCAAACAGGCTGCAAGATTTTGACAGGGGAGCTGAAGGGAGCTACTGGAAGGTAAGTAAGCACTTGCTGCTGGGCCCCCACTGCACAGTCCATGCCACCAGAGAATACTATATCCCCCCTCCCTGGTAAGAAGCAGGGAGAGGGGACTAAAAAAAAATAAATAAAACATTTAAATTTATATTTAAAAAAAAAAAAAAAGGAATAGAAACCCCCCTCCCCCGATTTTACACAAACACACTCTGCATTATACACACACTACACAAACACACAAACTCTGCATTATACATACACACTACACAAACTATAAACACACATAATCTGCATTCATTATATACACAAATTACAAACACACTGCAATATATATATATACACACACACACACACACTTCATTCACTGCATCCACTACACCCACACACACAGCTCCCCTGTCTAAGCACACTGCGTCCACTACATGTGGCATGTATATTTTGTGCCTTTACCTTTAGAAAGGTTTTTATTTTTTCAAAATGGTTAATGTGCAGAATATCGGCAAGTTAACGGTTATTGGCCTGAAAGTTCACAGATTATCGGCTCTAAAAAAAAAAAAAAAAACCATTGGTCGATCCCTAATAGTGACCAAAAGAACTTTGGCTTAATGAAGCAGTTTTTGTGTATAGATTATGCCCCTGCAGTCTCACTGCTCAATTCTCTGCCCTTTAGACATTATGCAGTTCTAGTCACACCTTCCGGCTTGTGATTTACATAGCCTTCCTAAACACTTCCTGTAAAGTTTCATCTAATGTTCACACATCATTTACTGCAAATTCTGTTTAATTTAAACAATCTTAACTCCTGCTTTATTAATAGCTTGCAAGACATGCAGGACCCTCCTGTGTGTGATTAAAGTTAAATTTACAGCGCAGGAGATTAAGACAATTAGTATCGGATTGAAAATTAAACAAATTTTATCTTATGCAGGCTGTGTCAGTCACAGCCAGGGGAGGTGTGGCAAGGGCTGCATTAAAGAAAAAAGTGATTTAACTCATAAATGGTAGAGAATTGAGTAGTTAGATTTCAGGGGCATGATCTATACACAAACACTGTTTCATTAAGCTAAAACTTATTTTGGTGACTATAGTGTCCATTTAAGTCTTGGATTTGTGGTAACAGGTTTATCTGGTCTGTCCATCTTATCTTGGGAGACAGGTCTAGACATCTGCAAAACATATCTTGTGAAAGAAGAAAATAGCTGTGCTATAGGGTAAAATAACAGGAATATTCCTTACTTTAACCCCTTAAGGACATGATTCCCTTTTATTACAGAAGTTTGGTCCTTAAGGGGTTAAAGAACTGTTGGGGGTGGGGGGGGGGGCGCAGGGCTGGTGATGCAGTATTCCTGCAGACATGCACCCTTGCTGTCTGACAGGTATGCACAGCTTAAACATGCTCCTAAAATATAAAAGTTGGCATTAGCACAATCAATGTAACGTAAACATCACCAGGGAGTGCGTTCAATTGATGTGTGCAGACTCCATGCCTGCTTAATCATAGATGCACCTCCCAAGACCTCCTCTAGAGACTTGTGCACTTCCTACGTGCCATGAACATAAAAAGGAGCTACCAGACACGCGGGGAACGATCTAGCGGTGTACATTTGTGTGTGAGTGTGTGCAAATGCATCTCTGCATTTTGTGCATGTCTATGAGTGAGTGCCTGGTGCCCTACAAAATAGTTTTTAAGGGGATTTGTGATGGCAGCCTAACAAACTGAACTATGCAAATAAACCTCTGCAATCGTGCACCTACAATCCAAGACAGACCGGCTGTAAGCACAAAAAAATTATAATATCCAATACATGTATTTGTGGCGACTTGTTTTAAAACTTGGTGCATATGAATATCTACCTAAAAACTTGCCTAATTTTTCCTTTTTTCCCCATTTTTGTACCGAATGTGGTTGTGGCACAGTCAATACAAATTTAAAAAAAAGAAAAAAAAAAACATTTCCCTTCATGAAACTTGAGAGTGCAGCAAGTGATCAAAAATAAATTTTGCCTCTTTATAAATCAATGGTGAGACCCCAGCTTTAAAATGCAGTGCAATTTTTGACAATAATACAAAACTAGTAAGAAGGATAGAAAACAGGTATGAAGAAAAAAAAAAAAACACACCTCAGAGGGGATATGATAATATTATACAAACATATACAAGGTTAGTACAAATCACTATGTGCTAGCCTAGTCATGACAAGAGGTCACCCTTGAGACTGAAAGGCAGTTTTGCTTACAGCAGAGGAAAATAATCTTTACAGTATGAACAATAACAAGGTGGAATTCTCTGCCTATTTTTTCCCTTTTCCCTCCAAGTGAAATCTTAATACATCTGTTGCAAGCGTGCAGTGCGCACTGAGACGTATTTTAGACAGAATTTTCATTTGGCAGACTGGAGTTCCATGCTGTTAAAGTCATGTGTGCAGGGGGTACAACTAGCTCGAACACGGCATATACTGACGCCTACCACCAGGACAAGGTCTAAAAACAGAAGTGATCTTGGTGGTCAGACTAACCCTTTAAAAAAAAAACTAGGAAATCTTTTTACCAAAAAAATCTCCCTGTGAGCTTTAAGGGTTACTCCAACTCTTATAACTTTTTTTGTTTTTTTCGAATGAATAATTCCCTATTGGACATTATTCATTATTTAAGAAGAAACACTGCATATTGAATCCAACCACCATGACCACTTCAAAAAGCAGATGTGGTAATGGTGGTCGCCATAACCCTTTAACTTCCGTGGCTGGGAAAGGGTTATTAAAGGGTTATTTAGTCCCCCCTCCCTGCTTCTTATTAAAGGGACACTATATATTCCCCAGAACAACTACAGCTTATTGCATGTTGTGGTGAGTAGAATCATTCACTCCAGGCTTTCTGTTGTTAAAGGACCAGGGGCAGCTTTAGGTAAGTAAACCTATTTTCCTCTTAACCTGGGCCATTGCACAGCACCATCGTATATCCAAATATACAAAGACCCCAGATTATGACAGACATGTTTTAAAGGGACACCACAGAAGCCCAGACCACTTAATCTCATTGCAAATTTACCATTAAAGACCCACTATAGGCACCCAGACCACTTCAGCTTAATGAAGTGGTCTGGGTGCCAGGTCCCTCTCGGATTAACCTTTTCTGCTGTAAACATAGCAGTTTCAGAGAAATCTCAGATTGGCCAGATTAAGTGGTCTGGGTTTCTGTGGTGTCCCTTTAAAACATCTGTCATAAACTTGGTACTGTGCAATGGCCCAGGTGAAGAGGAAAATAGTTTTTTACTTACCTAAAGCTGCCCCTAATAGCGACACTATGTCCATTCAGGGAATCCTATTCAGGCTACTGGCGCTTCATCTGCCAGGATTCTATATTAGTGATATCTATGGTGGATCCTACAAGACTTATCTTTAAAGGAAAACTATAGTGCCAGGAAAACAACCCTGTTGTCCTGGCACTATAGCTTCCCAATCTGTCAATGCATTCCTATGGGGATTCCAGTGACGCTGGAAGTCCTCATGCATAGCGTCGTTTAGGCAAACCAAGTGTCGCCTATCCATCCTTAAGTTCCTCTAGTCTAGTGTATGGGGGAAAGGGGGGGGTTGGGGTGAGTGAGCCTCTTTAAAAGGACACTATAGTGTTATGGGCAAATGCAAATATTACACGTTTTAGAATGAAATGTTGTATTTCTTAAACTGTGTACTTTGTCTTTAAGAGATATTGCAAACTGACAAGGTGTTAGAAATGGAACATATTGTTTTTCATAGATGTTTCTTTAAGCAATAACCTCAGTGCATAATATGTTTGCGCCATTTTGTCCCAGACGAATTACAATAACAATAATGCATAAACAAGCTTCAAGGCTATACTACGACTCTTTCAGTACACAATATACTGTGGTAACCCCAAGTTAATGGAACTTCCCCAAATCCGGGAATCTCCCACGACTGTGCACTTACGTCTTAGTATAAACAACAGATAAGCTATTCAGACTTTAAGATGCCATCTTGAACTAAGTCAGGAAAATTTCCATGACGTATACACCCTTTAGTTATGGCCTTGTATCTTTGCCAAATTAAGGGAGGTCCTAAATTGATTTAAAAGTAGACAAGTTACTTTTTCATATATGAACTATGGTGACTCTAAAATGATGACACTTAAGGTATAAATAAGTGTACTTTTAAAATGTTAAGAAACAGAGGAGAGACTTGGAGACAGACGCTGCTCCATCTTAAAATGACTGAGAGGCTGACATGATGACATGTTCAGAAGGGTATGTTAACCTATTAATGATATTTGCAAGCATTTAATTTCATCTTATAAACTCTGCTATAATGGATTTGATATGTCTATATTTATATTTTTATATAATAAATATCTAAAAGACAAAACTATTGCTTCCAAGACAATCCTTATTTTATATTGTATTCTCAATTATTTACATATGTTAAATAGAGGATCTCTTACTAACTATATAACATTATGGCGAAGATATCTGTATGGTTAGCCCTGCTAAGTTCTATGCTTTAAGACATTATAGAGGTAAATAAGGGAACCGCCCACGGTTACAATAGACATCCAAGTACTTTTAACACTGCAATGTGAAACGTTTTTTTTACACTGCATGGTTAAAAATCCACCTCTATTGTCTGTCATACTGAAAAAACTCAAACGGTGAGGTGGAAGTACATTGGAAAGCATTATATACAATGCTTGCCTATTAGGGAAATTTAATGTGTGCAGCAATTTCTTTTGGACCATCTCGGAGGAGACCATGCCTCATCAATTATGTTGTGGGAAGATGAGGTGAGCATTGCAGAGTGACCATCGGAACTGGAAAAAGTAAACCTTTTCCTTTTTTTTATGGCAAATGACGAAGTAGTGGCACCATAATACAACTAGGGATGGAAGCACTAAAGTGTTAGGAATAGAGATGTGTATTCCAATTGTTATAGTTTCAATTCATGTCAAGAAATCCTTTAGTATAGCATAGGACAGTTTTCTACAAGACACATTATAAGTCAGTAAAGAATTGAAGGTGTTTCACTGGTCTTTAAGAAGCTGGATATAATTTAACTAGAAGACTGGGTAAAGTGAATGAAAAATGGGTAAATAAATCCAGATCATTGGAACTCAAGGCACACCAAAGGGAATGAGAAACCATCACTGTCTGGTAATCAACAGTTTCAATAGGCCAGATTACGGACATCACCATCCTGTGTCAGTCAGTATAAATGTATGCATGCTCACATAAGCATTGTGCAGTGTCTTGGGTCATCCTGACTGGTTTTAAAGATGATGCAGGGCATATTTCATGATAATCACTAGACTATTGAAATTGCACAGCTGTAACTAAAAAGTGCAAATAATGAAACATTTTAAAAATAAATAGAAGTACTCTAAAATTATATGTATACTGTAAGAGCAGAAAAACAACTAGAAGGCACCACAAACATCAATCGCCTAAAATATCCTTATTAAACATACACAGACCAAAATTAATTTACAAACAGTATACAGTCACTACTAATATCTGAATAAATTGTGTATTACTTACCAACTCTTACATTACTATATTGCCAGGTCTTTACTGAAATCCAAATAACCTTGTTTCATGTGTGGCCAGTTGGACTACAAAATCCAGACATTAAACACAATGTCCAGATTTTGCATTTCATGCTCCAAAAACCTAAATGTTGCCAAATTCTGGATGGCATCCATTGGCTTTAACTGATGGACTACAGTTGCCTTGGGGATCCTCACATGGGGAAGGAAGGATGGAGTTCAGTTTAGGTATCCAAAAAAACAAAACAAAAAAAAAAAGTGGGAGATAAGTAGTTACATGGAAATAGTTAAAGTAACACCATATGAACCCAGACCACTTTAACTCAATTAAGTGGTCTGGGTGCCATGTTCCATCCACCTGAAAACATCTGTTGTAATGTTCACAGTGTGTGGTTAATCTGCATCTAGTGACACCACTAGAGGCACTTAGCTAAAATGGTAAAACCCCACTATTTCAATCAGATTGTCTGTGATGATGGTGGGTAAGTAAACTCATTTTTAAATCTGGCAGCATGGGACCGACATCTGAAAGGCAGGTAGGACAATATA
This sequence comes from Pelobates fuscus, assembly GCF_036172605.1. Lineage (NCBI taxonomy): Eukaryota > Metazoa > Chordata > Amphibia > Anura > Pelobatidae > Pelobates > Pelobates fuscus. The sequence goes on along the minus strand of NC_086321.1, from coordinate 302,765,964 downwards.
GTGTAAGGAATACACATTTGTATTCCACATTTGTGTACCTTTAATGTATGGACTGGAAAAGTGTGCAGCATGAAAGAAGGCAGTCAGCGCTTAAAGGTGTAAAATAAGAAAAGAGATTACATGTGGGAACAAGAGTAGCAGTTTGAAGTTCAGGAAGGGTTATTGAAGGGAAACTAGCTACCATGCAGGTATAAGGGACTCTCCGGTGCCAGGAAGACATCAGTTTTCCTGGCACTGCAGTGACTTACCTGAACCCAGCACCATGTCCCTCGGCGCTGGGTCAGGCTCTGCCCACGCTCCACCCCTGCCAACGTCAGGCGGCGGGTGAGACCTAATGCTCATGCGTGGCAATGGCCGTGCACGCATTAGACCTTTAATGCTTTCCTATGGGGAATCCGGCGATGCTGGAGGTCCTCATTGATAGCGTGAGGACGTCCAGCGTCGTTTAAAACACTTTTCGTCTCTAATAACTTATGCAACAAAAATGCACATTTAGAACAAGAACAATGTATCTTGTTTACACAGAAAGATTTCCACACACTTTTATTGTGGTTTAAAGTTGCTCCCTCACTACACCTCCATAACAAGTGTTTGAGAAAGATTAAATCTTAAGGAATTACAATGACTGTGCATTCAAGAGATATATTAAGAGAAAGTATGAACTCCTTTGTTAAAGTACATTTCCAAAGATGATGGGGGTGCGTATTATCAATGGAGGATCCTGCAATCGCCAACAATGACCTAAGTGTTGTACTCTTGCGTCTACGGGACAGCTTCAGGCAAATAAAAACTCACTTTCCCCTGCACTTAACAGATGCCCAGTGGAGCAGTCATCTTTTAGTTTTTTTTTCCCCCCTCCAAAAAATAAGCAAAGACCCCAGTCACTGACAGTCTATTTAATGACACGTACACGTTAATAACTATTACCGGTAGTAACTATTATTGCTGTAGAGATGTTATTCAAACAGGAGCTCCTACAAAGAGGAAATAAGGGACTTGAGCACAAAATAGGAACTGTTACTAAACAGGGGCACTTGGGAGGTGTGCTATAAGCAGGTCAATTTGTAATTTATAGTCTGTTTGTACTGCATATTATTAGGTAGCAACATTGTATATAGAAAAGATTTACCTTACAGTGGGTGGAATCTAAAAAACACTTGCTTTGCCTACCCCTTCTCTAAAATATGATAGTGCTTTCCCAGATAGGCAGTTTATTTATCTTGTGCACCTTAAGAACTGTACATATTACTAGCCATCACTTTAGACATTGTCCGTTTTAGTTGGGAAGTTGGTTGGTGTGACACACCGAAATTAAAGGGCAAACTGGCTTCCACACCGTAGATCACTCCCTTCTCCGTTTTTACCATTACCAGGAGATTAGCCCATTCCACCGAGCATCTTGACGTGAAACTCAATGACAACCCAGACAGCATGGTTACTGGGGCTTTCAACCTCTTATCCACCCTGACCTCTTATTCTACTACCAGGATATCCCCTCTGTCTCACCGGGAACCGGGGGCTGATCTCAGCCGAGCAGTTGTGACAGAAGTACCGCCCGGGTTCCTGTAGAGCCTCCGCCATTTTCCGCTACCCGGGAGATGACGCTCGCTGACGTCAACACGCTGCGACAGCGTGAAGGGAACTGAGTTGGGTCAAACTGCACCGCGATCGGTAATAAAGAGTCGGGGAGGGGGCACAGGGTCAGCGTGATAGCTTGGGCGGAAGGAAGCAAACGTGAGAGTAACAGTGTGTGCTGGATAATGCATAATAACCTCAGTCACATCCTTATTTTGTTTTCTTCTTTCCATACTTCTATTTCTCCAAACATTTTAATTAGCTCATGGTGGAGGCGCAGTATTAAACAGAATATTTAGGTGACTTATCACTTTACCTATTGATTGCTACGTGTATGATTTCGACAGTCCTTTGCCTTAACGGGACACTGTAGGCACCCAGACCACTTCAGCTCATTGAGGTGGTCTGGGTGCTGACTCCCATCACCCTTAACCCTGCAGTGGTAATGAGGGATTATTCTAGTTTACAGTGAACAAATAATCTAAATTTTATTGCAGCAAAGAAGTAGTTAACAAGGTTGTAAAAAAAAAAAATAATCAATCAATCATAACACATCATAGAACAATATAGTGCTGTCAGACTCCCCCCACTTCCTCTTTCTTGGTGGTGCCGATCAGCAGTAGAATCAACCATGTAAACTTGAAACTTTCTGGAACCGTAATTCAATGTCGAGTAGATCAACGTAAGATTTTCACACTAGGAGAGAAGAAGAGAGACTTTGTGAAAGTATGGTCTCTTAGACAAGAGAATATTACAAGTACACACTTTAAAGTGATAGCTCAGATTATCTGGTAGGATTTAAAGATCATAATGAGATAAAGTGTGATGTAGGACTAGGTCCCCAGGCTAGCAAAAAAACGTATACTTACAATAAGCAAATTGCAAGAGAGTGTACAATGCAATAACAGTAGAAAAAGAGACTTACCCTTTGGGGTGGGTTCCAGAGTGAACGAAGGGAGGGAAAATATTTGCCTCCTGTCTTTTTAATAAATTTTAGATTATTCGTTCACTGTAAACTAGAATAATCCCTAATTTTATGGCAAGACAGGAGGCTTCATATTTGCTGTTTTAACGCTCTTGAATAAAAGAACAAGCCGCGTGTGATGTAGGTTTAAAATAAAAGGTTCGAAAGGTAGATTCCCTTGACCAGTCTGCGGAGGATAAGATATCCGCCAACGAACTGCCTGCACGAAAGGCAGAAGATGCGGCCGCTCCTCTAACGGAGTGGGCACCGAATGATTGATCAATTCCTACTTGGGTAAGCAACCATCTTATCTAGCGTGCGATCGTGGGGGAAGAGACCAGTTTGTGAGGTCTAACGTAAGAGACAAAAAGTGGTCCAGTAGGGGAACGTAGAGAGATAGTGTTCTCAATGTAACAACGGGTACACAGGGCTACACAGAGAGATGGTCTGTCGGGAAAGTATGGATAAAATATTGAGGAAGAGTTAGTCTTAGTGCGTCTAGTAATAGTAAATCTGACACCGTCTGGCGCAAAGGCCACAGCATGAGAGTCAAAGCCTGAACGTCTGAAACTCTGCGGAAGTACACCAGGCACAGGAGCAGGGCCAATTTTGCAGAGAGTTGGCGTAGGGATAAGGCTTCGTTAGGAGGCCAGGAATCCAACAGTATGAAAACCTTAGAAATATCCCAGAAGTTAAAGTATTTAGCAGAAGGTGGCCTTGTCAAACGTATGCCCCGTAGGAGCCTGCACACGGAAGGGTGTTTTCTACCAAGGAATTATCAATAGTGTCATGGGCCGCCGAAATGGCGGAGCGAAAAATAATCGATCGGTATGATTTACCTTGATCATAGAGGCATGATAAGAAATTTAAAATTGATGAAAGAGATGTTGAAACGGGATCGAGGTACCTTTCCAGACACCAGCTGACCCAAATCCGCCATGTGGAGCCCACGAATCCCACAGGAGTGTCTGAGCAGTGTGCGAAAGTCCCGCGACATGCCAGGCTCCCCTGAAACTATCCAAGCTACCAGTTGAAGATGGCCCTGTAGGGCGAGTGGATGGTAATCGCCCGTTGGGTTCCTGAGGACCCGCAAGGAGCGAGGTAGTAGGATGGGGTAGTCTATTGATAGTTCTAGGAGGGTGGGGAACCAAGTCTGGGCCCTCCATAGTGGAGTGATTATTACTATCTTGACCATTTGTGCTTTGACCCGGTGAAGGGTCCGTTGTATCATCGAGAAAGGAGGGAAAGCATAGGCTCCTCTCCGCGGCCAAGGTTGCAGAAAAGCGTCGACTGCCAGAGATAGAGGGTCTGGTAGCCAGCTGAAAAAATCGTCCGTCTGACGGTTCAGGCGAGACGCAAAAAGGTCGAGCGTGAGGGGCCCCCGTAATAGGTGAATGTGGTGGAACAGGAAAGGGTCTAATTGCCAATCGCTGGCATCTCTCCAATGACGTGAAAACCAATCTGCGACTAAGTTGTCGGGTCCTGGGAGATATTCCGCTCGAATGGACAGATTGCTGTCCAGGCAGAATTGGTACAGATCCTTGGTGAGATCGGACAGAAGTTTGGATTTGGAACCTCCAAGGCGGTTCACATACCGCACTGCGGAGATGTTGTCCATCCGTAGTACCAGGGAGCAGTTGGAAGCGTCCTTGGCAAAGCTGCGGATCGCGAAGGATCCAGCAATGAGTTCGAGACAATTTATGTGGAGTGCCTGTTCTGATGGGGACCAGAGACCCCCATGTGGAGGTTCGGGCACATGTAGCGCCCCAACCCAGAAGGCTTGCATCGGATTCCAGGATAAAATCTGGTTGAGGCTTCCCATTCCAGGCTTTCATATTGCGAAGCCACCAGTGGAGTTCAATGAGAACTTTGTCTGTCAGAGATATGAATTGGTCGTAAGAGGTTGAGCGATGCAAGTAGGAAGTTTTCAACCGTTGCATTGCTCTGTAGTGTAAAGGCCCGGGAAATAAAGCTTGAATTGATGCGGACAGGAGTCCAAGAATGTGTGCAAGATCGCGGAGCCGAGGTCGCTGTGAAGAGAGTCATTTTTTAATTTCTTTCTTTATGTTTTTGATTTTGGGATAAGGCAGCTGCAAAGTCGCCTGAACGGAATCTATTTGAAAGCCCAGAAACTGAATTATCTGAGAGGGTTACAGATCTGATTTCTGGAAATTTATGACAAAACCAAGGTTTTTAAGGAGAGCAGAGGTGATGTGTGTGTGTTTGCGGAGCAAATGTTGGTCTTGGGCCATAATCAGAATATCGTCTAGATATATGATGGAACGTACTCCCTGAGAACGGAGTAGTGCCATGACCGGCGTCATTAACTTGGTGAAACACCAAGGGGCGGAGCAAAGTCCGAAAGGAAGGCAGGTGAACTGCCAAATTTCGTCTTCCCAGAAAAATTGCAGGAAGGCACGATGACTCGGTGCGATTGGGACCGTGAGGTAGGCATCCTTCAGGTCGAATCTGGAGAACCAGTCTCCCACGCAGAGTAGATCCCTGAGAATATGGATACCTTCCATCTTGAAATGACGGTATGTGATAAATTGGTTCAGTGCTTTGAGATTGATAATAGGACGGTGGTCTCCCGTCTTTTTCCGTACTAGAAAAATGTTGCTGATGAAGGTGTAAGGGAAAGGCGAAAGTTCGATCGCCCCTTTGTCTAGTAGTTTGTGTAACTCTGAATTTAAGGTTAGTTTGTCTGCTTTCGACATCTCTAAAGATGTCGGAGGAAAGTTTTGAATGGGGTGTGTGAGGAAATCTATCTTGAAACCCCTGACTGTATGAAGGATCCAGTGATCCTGAGAAAGTAGTTTCCACTGTTGGAAAAAAAGGGTTAATCGACCAGCAATTGGTACATTTTTTAAATAAGTAAGGTCCATTACCTGAAGCAGTGCGTCCGCGCAGGGATGCAGAACCACGTCCTCAGATAGAGCCTCTGGTGTTGAAGAGCTGTCTGTGATAGGGTCGAAAAGATAAAACAATGAGACAGTGCTAGTCAACTTATAGGCAGCAACCCTTTAAAAAGGAATCCCTCAAAACCCTTTAAAACATGACAGGTATAAACAATAGTAAAAAATGGCTGCGCCACAAATAGCAAAGTAAAAAATAGTAATAAAAAGTCTTTATAATAAAAGATAGCAAAGTCCAAATAAAAGGAGTCCAGTTTGTTAATCCTTACGTATGATCTTGAGATCTTCAAGTAAGATGACGTGCCCACTTATATGAAAGATAAAAGAAAGGGACAAACAGTAGTGCAATATGTATGGCTCAAATATGGGCATAAAAAGTAATGATGGTGAAAGAGAACTCACATTTACAAGAGCTTTAATCCAGCTCTAGGGTAAAGCGCGTACAGCGGTATAATCCCCGCTTATGGGATATGTGGTGGGTATCTCTCCTTTTCTGATGTCCAATTCTCAAATAAAGAGAGAAAGCAGCCATTAGTGCTCACCGTATAACAGTGTGGGTATAAATTAAAATAAGACGTACTTACAAATAGAGAGCAGACTGACTGCTCTATGATTTCAGCATAGGTGGATTGATCCCCACCTAGGATTTCTTTAGATACAGGAACCTTCCAGCAGGTATTAAGACCAATAAAAAAGTAAAAAATATAAAAATAGTAATAAAAGGCCAGGATAAAATACAAGATGTATAGTGTGACGAGACCAATCTTGCCACATTGCATTGGAGGAGCCTGGTCGCCCGCCTGCTGCCTTTGGATTATGGACCGGCAGCTAAAGGGTTAATTTTACTGTGCAGAAGGATTTATTTCTCCCTTTCTGCACAGCCGTTCGGTAGATTCTATTTACCGAACAAACAGCTTCTTTTCAGCCTCCCCAGAGCCATGGGAAGCCGGCCGGCACTGTTAATGGGCCACCCAGAAGCTGGAGTGTGCCCTCCATTTACCTCCCAGGAGCCGCGGTTAACCGCGGCTTAACAAGCGTGTGCCGGCAATTGACCACCCAGTGTCGCGGTTACACTTAGCCGCCACACGATGGCGGTGTTCTGGAGCTCCCCGGGCAGCCAGCGCTTTTCTGCCCAGCTTCCATGCACCAAACCCCGACACTTTTACGTGCAGGCACCGCTGAACCTCCAGCCCCTGGTTCTAATTCGTACCGATTTAACGAATGCATGGAAATTCGGTATTTTATGTTGGGGGAATGTTTTAACCCAGATAGCCATGCCATGGAGCATATTAGTGTAATTAAAGACTTTGGCTCCATGGCAATTAAACTGTATTCGTGTGGTCTGAGTGCCATTCACCTAATAATGTGCACTCAGACCTGAGCTATCTGGGGATATGTTACATGTCTGTGTTTTATGTGTAAAAAGTAACTTTGTGTATTTTAAAGTGATAGTCTGTCTTTGTGTCCCCACGTGTGTAATGGAGTTTTGCCTTTGTCCTAGGAGATAATTGAATTACTTCTCCAGGGCAGAGGGGAGGAAGCCAGGATGCATTGTGGGGATGTTTTACTTCTGTATGTCTGTAATTGGTACTTGTCTTTCCGTTGTTACAGTCTTCCATCTGGTCCCCTATGGGAGTGTCCACCAGGTGGGAGACCTGCATAAATACAGGGGCAGGTAGCCCTCAATAAACAGACCACTGCTTGACCCTCAACACGGAGCCTTGTCTCGTTCTTGGGGGGTTCACTGTATGCTGATAGGGACTGACTGCCAGGAGTGTAAGCCGCTTGAGAGCTTTTCCTGTTCGTCTGCTAGCAGCTATTCGTGAGGTTCCAGTTCGGGAGTTTGGAGTGCTACCTTATTCCCTTGTATACAGTTCGGGAGTTTGGTGCATTCACTTATATCCAATTCGTGAGTTTTGGTGATTTTACAGTAGCTGTGCCTGTCTGTGAAAAGGGGATTATCGCCTAAACGGATTTTAACCCCTTGTCTGCTGAAACGGTCCGTAACATATAGTATATATGTGTATCTAAAAAAGGTTATTGGCACAAGCAAATGACCAAAAATACTTTAATATTTAAAATACACAATAAAAAATTTCCATAACGCGTTTCGTCAACAGACTTTATCAAATGGAATTACATACACTACCTGGCACATGGTATTATATAGGAACATAAGTGATTTGAATTTTGGCACCAAAATTGGTACCAGACAATAAAATGGATTAAAATGAATTTAAATAAAACAAAATTAAAACACTTATTAAATACTCTAGCTAGATTCTTTACAGTGTCCCAACCTATTTGAGCTATAAATTTAGCGAAAACGAGCGTGGGAAAGTATAAAATTTAACGATGGAAATATATCATGTGACTTGCGGCACTTCCGCATTTCGGGAGTTAGACCGCACAGCCTCTTGGGAAATGTAGTGAAAAACGTCCGTGAATAGCGACCGTATAGATTAAAGCAGAGGGGGTTAGAATACATTAAAAAAACATATACAGCCATATTGTAGAGGCAAAAATGGAATGTAAAAAGCCATATTAGGAATGGCAAATAAGTAATTAAATAGTATGTTTGTGTAAAAACACATTAAATAATAGCACAAAATAAAAGTACTTAAAGGGGTAACATAACAGATTAGAACAGCTAAAAACCATTGTTAATAGTGAGAAATTAAGAAAACCATTGTAAAAACTTAAAAGGTATTGTACAGATGCAAGACAGAATAATATTATACAGATAAAAGGCAAATTAATATAAAGTCATAGATTTTTTTTTTATATGATTATAAAAAGTTGTGCAAATCAAAATCTGCATTGAGATCATGGGGTATGAGTCTTAACGTTATACACCCATTCCATTTCTGTTTTTCCAAGTATCTTTATTATATCTCCTCCACGCCAAGAGGTAGAGCATTTTTTTATACCGATACATTTAAGTAGATGTGGGTCTTTATTGTGCATAATAAAATGTTTGGATACTGTATGATTCAGGTATCCATTTTTAATATTTCTGCAATGTTCGCTCAGTCTTATCTTTAAGCACCTTGTGGTCATCCCCACATATTGGAGGCCACATGGGCACTCAAGCAGATAAAAAATTTTTTTCGTATTGCAACAAATAAAATCATAAATATTATACACTTTTTTGGTTATATTAGACATAAATTGAGTCAGTTTAGATGGAACAGAAGGGTCTGTGGTTCTGCATACTATACATTGTTTACATTTAAAAAAAAAACTTTTGTTTTGTTCTGAGGGAAAAAGGAAGAAAAATTCTTATTCAGGGATTTCGTAGTAAAATTGATTTAAAATTGGGTGCTCCTCTAAAAACAATATTTGGATGTTTTGGTAAAATTGGATTAAGTATCTCATCGTGTTTGAGTATATGCCAATGTTTTTTTATTATTTTTTTGACACCGTCTAGGGTGAGCACTATTGGCTGCTTTCTCTCTTTATTTAAGAATTGGACATCAGAAAAGGAGAGATACCCACCAAATATCCCATAAGCGGGGATTATACCGCTGTACGCACTTTACCCTAGAGCTGGATTAAAGCTCTTGTAAATGTGAGTTCTCTACCATCATTACTTTTTATGCCCATATTTGAGCCATACATATTGCACTACTGTTTGTCCCTTTCTTTTATCTTTCATATAAGTGGACACGTCATCTTACTTGAAGATCTCAAGATCATACGTAAGGATTAACAAACTGGACTCCTTTTATTTGGACTTTGCTATCTTTTATTATAAAGACTTTTTATTACTATTTTTTACTTTGCTATTTGTGGCACAGCCTTTTTTACTATTGTTTATACCTGTGATAGGGTCGGGTGGGTCCTAAGGACCAATAGTCTGTGGGTCGGGGCCTGTAGCCTGCAAAGGCTGCTCTACTGGTAGCTCGGCCCCTGTAGCGACCAGCTCTCCCAGAAAAACATTGTGTTTGGGAGTGGAAAACCCTGCGTAATGAGGACTGGGCTTTATTTAATGTAGTAAAAACCGAGACATGCTTGGAGAGGTCTCGCATAAAACTGTCGCCGAATAATAGACCATCGGCTTCTGGTCCCAACTCTTTAGAGCTTAAGTCTACCAATTTGGCATCAATTTTATAGAGTGCCGCTTTTCGTCTCTCTATCGACATTGCCACATTGGCGTTGCCCAAAAGGCATAGAGCTCTCTGAGCCCATTCTCTTACGGTGTGTGGGTCAAATTCACCGCTAGTGAGTGCCTCATCTGCCAGGATAAAAATCTGGATTATAGGACCTGAAATTCCCAGAAGTTTGTCTTGGGCCGTTTTTAACCCTTGTTCAATACCCTTACGAGGGTCTTTGCCAGATTTAGTTAAGTAAGTGACACATAGGGTCAAATTCAGGAGTATTATTATTATTATTATTATTGCCATTTATATAGCGCCAACAGATTCCGTAGCGCTTTACAATATTTTGAGAGGGGGGGGATGTAACAATAAATAAGACAATTACAAGAAAACTGACAGGAATAATAGGTTGAAGAGGACCCTGCTCAAATGAGCTTACAGTCTATAGGAGGTGGGGTATTAGAAACATTAGGATAGGAAATATCAAGTAGGAGTGAAGCAGAGCTGGAGGAGAGAGCAAAGCACTATTCCATAGGGACAGGTATGTAAGGGAGAGATTACTCTGGGAGGCCATACGCTTTCCTGAAGAGATGGGATTTAAGGCCCTTCTTAAATGATTGAAGACTAGGGGAGAGTCTGATGGCAGTAGGCAAGTTATTCCATAGGAGAGGAGCCGCCCGTGAGAAGTCCTGCAAGCGTGAGTTGGCCGTACGGATGCGAGCAGCGGTCAGGAGGTGGTCGCGGGCAGAGCGGAGGGTACGAGGAGGGGCATACCTCTGGATCAGTGAAGAGATATAAGAGGGGCTGGAATTGTTCAGTGCTTTAAATGTATGGGTTAGCACTTTGAATTGACTCCTATAGGATACAGGGAGCCAATGTAAGGACTGGCAGAGGGGCGAGGTGTGAGAGGACCGACTGGATAGGAAAATCAGTCTAGCTGCAGCATTCATTACAGACTGTAGCGGGGCAGTACGGCTTTTAGGGAGACCAATCAGGAGAGGGTTACAGTAATCCATGCGGGAAATTACTAGAGCATGGACAAGCTCCTTGGTAGCATCTTGCGTAAGAAAGGGGCGGATGCGGGCTATGTTTTTGAGTTGGAACCTACAGGACTTGGCAACAAACTGGATGTGAGACTCAAAGGTGAGACCAGAGTCAAGTATATCGCCAAGACAGCGCGCTTGTAGGGATGGACTTATGTGGATATCACTGACTTGAAGGGAGAGTGAGAGAGGAGGATCAGTATTAGGAGGAGGAAAGACAAGGAGTTCAGTTTTAGAGAGGTTAAGTTTGAGAAAGCGTGACGACATCCAGTCAGAGATGGAAGAGAGGCAAGCAGTGACACGTTGCAGGACGGCCGGGGAGAGGTCTGGTGAGGAGAGGTATATCTGAGTGTCATCAGCGTACAGGTGGTAGTTGAATCCAAAAGAGGCAATAAGTTTTCCAAGAGAGGCAGTATAAAGAGAAAATAGAAGGGGACCAAGGACAGAGCCTTGGGGAACTCCAACCGAGACAGGGCGAGGGGAGGAGGTATCCTTGGAAAAGGAGACACTAAATGAGCGTTGGGAGAGATAGGAGGAAAACCAAGAGAGGACAGAGTCACAGAGACCGAGTGATTGAAGAGTTTGAAGGAGAAGAGAATGATCAACTGTGTCAAAGGCAGCAGAGAGGTCAAGGAGAATTAATATGGAGTAGTGACCTTTGGATTAGGAGTAGAGGCAACTTTGCCTGGAATAGTTGGTCTTGAGCATTCAGCCCTTAATTTATTTCTAATTTCTTTCTCGAGGGGCTTGCAAAGCCACATTTTGCAGAAACTGGCAATATGGTCAGGAGGGGCCCATTCGGCAGATCGTGGGTGACGAATCGCCCTTGGATCAAAAAATGGGAGGCCTGAAGCATCCAGAAGGATGTCTTAGTCAGGGTTGACACTTAAAAAATGAGACAACTCAGCTAGAATACTGGAAAAAGTGGGGGTCACCCACTATGAGGTAGGACATTGGGGTCACTCACAATATTTTGATAAGTGTGTTAGGTCACTAATGTGTAAGTGAATGCTATGGGGGGTCACCCAGTAACTAGAGGTGGTGATCAACCACTTAGTTCCAAAATAATAGATATATACAATAATCAATGTGGTGGGGGTCACCCACTAGAATAAAGCAGATGGTGGTAATCACCAGTATAATACAGATATATGCAGTGATAAGTGGGGGTCACCCACAATACAGAAATATATGTAGTGATAAGTGGGGGTCACCCACAGAATAAACAAGGTGGTGTCAGCCACACAAAATATTTTTAATAAATGTGAAATTATATAATTAAAAACTAATTTCTTTATTAATAAAAGGGGGGTCACCCAGAGTTGAGCAGGCTGGTCCTGTTGGGGCAAAAGTACCTGCAAGGATATAGAAGAAAAAAGTGATCAGAATTCTGATCTGCAGGAACACAACAAAACCCTTAATGAAAGGGTTAAATGGACAGAAGGAACTTACCTTCCGAAAGGGCTATAGTAGTGCCCACAGAGGATTCATCCAGTCAGGAGCCGCGGAGTGTGAATAGAACGCGAGCACCGCGATAAAAAATGGCCGCCACGAGTAAAAGGGGGCGGCGCAGTTCGGCAGAAGGCGGGAAGCAAATGAAAAAGGCGCGAAGGTTGCAACAGAAGTAACGGTCTCCTGGGAAATGGAGTCCGTTACTGAAGGGATTCCACTGACGGGAGGGGAGGGAAGTAGCCCGGCGGGCCGTTTCTGTTTGTGAAGTAAGAAACGGCCCGGCAGAAACTGAATGTTTAAAAGCCAATTAAAGGTGTATAGGCACTTGTAACATAGAGAAATAAGAAAAGATATATACATATAGAACAGGTGAAATAAAAACTTCTGGTATTAGATGTAACACTAGGAATCCATGAACCTGTCATTAGGGTTACCCCAGTACAGGATTAGTCATAGAAAAAACCCCATCAAATAATCTATGACAATTTAAAAATTCAATTAATGAAACTAGGCAACGTAATTAGAATAGACTCACCTGGGAGGCAAGCAGCAAAGAAAGAGGAAGTGGGAGGAGTCTGACAGCACTATATTGTTCTATGATGTGTTATGATTGGTTGAATTTTTTTTTACAACCTTGTTAACCCCTTAAGGACACAGCTTCAGAAGCTTGTCTTTCACTTAACCCCTTCAGGACGGAGTCAATAGTGCACGTTCTGATCAAAACAAAACGTAAACAAAAACTGGAATTTGCGCTATATGTCTGTTCAACCGTAGTTCCCCTCTTTCAAATTATATGCACCCACACTTATTATATATCATTTTGTTCAGGAGAAACAGGGCTTTAAGCTATCATTAACTATTCATATATGGAACATAATTTATTATGAATAAAATAAAAAAAAATGTGAGAAAATAAGATTTTTTTTTAAATTTGTATTTCCGTCTGCCATTTTAGCTGTGAATGTCATAATACTGTTAGGTTTTACTGCAAAAAAATGCACATATTTGTAATCAGCGATGTCTCACGGGTACAACAGTACCCCCCATTAACAGGTTTTATGGTGTTTTGGAAAGTTACAGGGTCAAATATAGAACGTTCCATTTTCAAATTGAAATTTTCCAGATTAGTAATGTTACCTTTGAGACTGTGTGGTAGCCCAGGAAAGAGAATTACCCCCATAATGGCATACCATTTGAAAAATTAGACAAGCCAAGGTATTGAAAGTGGGGTATGGTTAGTCTTTTTTAGTAGCCACTTAGTCACAAACACTGGCCAAAATTAGCGTTCATATTTGTTTTTGTGTGAAAAAAGCAAAAAACTAATATTTGGCCAGTGTTTGTGACTAAGTGGCTACTAAGAAAGACTGGACATACTCAATTTGCAATACCTTAGGTTGTCTACTTTTGCAAATGGTATGCCATTATGGGGGTAATTCTCATTCCTGGGCTACCATACGCTCTCCAAGGCAACATAACCAATCTGGCAAATTTCAATGTGAAAAAAATGAAATGCAAGCCTTATATGTGACTCTCTAACTTTCCAAAACACCATAAAACCTGTACATGGGGGGTACTGTTATTCTCGGGAGACTTCACTAAACACAAATATTAGTGTTTTAAAACCGTAAAATATATTACAACAATAATATAGACCATAAAAGTGCCGTTCGCTTGTAAAAAATGCGAAAAACGTCACTTTTACTTAAAATATCATTGTTGTAATACAATTTACCAGTTTGAAACACTAATATTTGAGTTCAGTGAAGTCTCCCGAGTAAAACAGTACCCCCTATGTACAGGTTTTATGGTGTCTTGGAGAGTTACAGGGTCAAATATAGTGCTTGCAAATTAAATTCTCTGCACTTTCTCCCTGTGTTGTCAGGCATGTCAATCAAATTTTAATTAATCAAATCACATAATTACGTTAAAAGATTATTTAAATATACACATAGAATTTTAATATATATGCATTTATAGGTATTTAAATTCTACGTGTATACTAATGTCATCTTTTATGTAATTATATGTATTTATCTATATATATATATTTGCGGTTATTTGTATTTTATACATAGATAGATATATATAGAATGTCATTCTAAGTGTATTTTGTTACCGATATATATATATTAATAACAAAATACAGTTAGAATGAAATTACATATGCATATATAATTTATATTAAATTTTGTTTCAATATTTTATTTATTTATTTTATTATTTTATTTATTTATTATTTTAATTATACGTATTTATATATAATATATATATGTACATCTATTATATATATAATATATATACATATTATATATATGTAACGTCATTCTAAGTGTATTTTAATATTAATTTATATACTTATATTAATATTAAAATACACTTTGCATGACGTTACATATATATAATATGTATATATATTATATATATAATATATATACATATTATATATATATTAAAATATATTAAATTTATTTTTAAACATGTTTATTTTATTTTTTTTACACCTCCTACCAGCAGGGGGACTGTCTGATATTTCAAACAGTCCCCCTGCTGGCAGATCCATAGCCAGCTATAGGGGGCCATGTGATCGCTCTTTGAGAGCGATCACATGGCCCCCGGGGGCCTCATTTGCCGGAGGGGGGCTGCCTGGGCTCTCAGGCAGCCCCCCAGAAGAGGATCGCGGCGGAGGTGAGTAGTTGCTGGCTCCTGGGGGCTTAAACCGTTACGGCGTTCCATGCCGCCGCAACGGCTTTAAAGCCCATTTAAAGCGCGACGGCATGGAACGCCGTAACGGCGTTAAGGGGTTAATGACACAAGCATTTTTTGCATTGTTTGCATTTTTTGCTGTTTGCGTTCAACTGCAATTTGCATTTTACTAATTTATTGCACCGACGCATATTATATACCGTTTTTTAAAGGACAGAAAGGGCTTTAATTTGATGTAACATATATTTACATAAATGCATATTTATTATTAAAAAATACAGAAAAATGCAAAAAAAATGAAAAATCTTGATTATTTTTTAAAGTTTTTGCAATAATAATGTGTGCACAATTAGTGCAGGTTAAGGAAAGTAATTAAAAATAAATTAATTTAGTTGTTCTGATTTACAGAATATATAATGTGTCTGGGATTTTAAGTTTTTTTTGGTAGTTACAGGTCACAAAGCACAAGGAGTAAAATAAACTTTTAATGTGGAGCGATTTTAGAATTTGGTATGTTTGTCTTGTAAGCTTAATAGCCATAAAAGAAAACAAAATTGCCACACAAAAGTATATATTTATATAAAGTAGACACCACAGGCTATTTACCTAAGGTTGTTTTGACACTTTCTACGTAGCCATTTTACCGCCAACCTCTGCTAAATATTGGAGTAAAATTGTGTTTTTGGGTTTTTTTTTCGCACACAAACTTATAACAAAGAACTTCTCATGTGTATTTTGTAAAGTTGGTGTGTGCTATTCCTGTACAAAGTTTTATTATTTGTTCAGTTACTTCTGCTGAGTACAACGGTACCCCCATTATATGTCTTTGGCACTATTTTGTGAAGCTACAGTGCCATATAGGAGACCTGTCCTTGTCAGTATTCACAGTAGAATTTTGAGAGACGGATTTAATGAGCCTATGCTTCCATTTGGGGTATTATAACAGTTTGACTGTTCAAAAAAACCCAACAAAGGCCTACCATTTGTAAAAGTAGACACTCCAGGGTATCTCATAAGGTGCATATTGTGCCTTAACATGCCCCCATTTTTTTTACCATTACATGCCAAAGTATGTGGTAAAAAATAATTTTGTGCATTTTTTACATACCGATTGCATTTTTGCTGGGCATTTTGTATATTTCATATGTGCCACTAAGTTCAAACCCCCCAAATTATGCTCAGCTAAGTCTTCTGAGTAAAAGGACACCCCCATTGTATGTCTATGGCACTATTTTGTGAAGCTACAGTGCCATACAGGAGACCTGTCCTTTTCAGTATTCACAGTAGAATTTTGAGAGACGGATTTAATGAGCCTATGCTTCCATTTGGGGTATTATAACAGTTTGACTGTTTAAAAAAAAACCACAAAGGCCTACCATTTGTAAAAGTAGACACTCCAGGGTATATCATAAGGTGCATATTGTGCCTTAGCATGCCCCCATTTTTCACCAATATATGCCAAAGTATGTGGTAAAAAAAAATTTGGGGCATTTTTTTACATACGATTGCATTTTTGCTGGGCATTTTGTATATTTCATATGTGCCACTAAGTTCAAAACTCCAAATTATGCTCAGCTAAGTCTTCTGAGTAAAAAGACATCCCCAATGAATGTCTTTGGCACTATTTTGTGAAGCTACAGTGCCATATTGGAGACCAAGCCATATCAGTTTTTACAGAACTTTGAATTTTGACGCTGGGCCTATGTGCAATTTCCAAGCATCTTCGCAGGTTTTAAATTCAAACTACCCCACAAAGGCCTACCATTTCTTAAAGTAGACACCCCAGGGTATTTCAAAAGGCATATTTTGAACCTTAGCGTGGGATAATTTTTCCGCTAGCTTGTACCAGGTGTAGTGGTAATAAGCGTTTTTTCTGCCTTTTTGACACACAAAGTGAGTTTGCACAGTATATTTTGCAAACCTTATGTGTGCTACGACTGTATAATACTTCATATGTTGCTCAGCTATGTCAGCTGAGTACAAAAATACCCCCGTATGTACCTTTGCCAGGTATATGTGGACATCAGAGGGGCACATTTGGGACATAGTCATTCCATTTTTTTTCAAACTTTAAATTTTTGCGCTGTGCCCATGTCCCATTTTAGAGTATTTTACCAGGCTATATAATTCAAACTACCCCACAAAGGCAAACCATTTCTTAAAGAAGACATCCCAGGGTATTTCAAAAGGCATATTTTGAACCTTAGCGTGGGATCATTTTTCCGCTAGCTTGTACCAGGTGTAGTGGTAATAAGCGTTTTTTCTGCCTTTTTGACACACAAAGTGAGTTTGCACAGTATATTTTGCAAACCTTATGTGTACCACCACTCTATAATACTTTATATGTTGCTGAGCTATGTCGGCTGAGTACAAAAATACCCCCGTATGTACCTTTGCCAGGTATATGTGGACATCGGAGGGGCACATTTGGGACACAGCCATTCCATTTTTTTTCAAACTTTAAATTTTTTTTTATTTTTTTTTAAATTCTTTATTTTTGTTGTGCGTGGTATAACAATGGGCTCGGTCAGCCACAATAGCATTTCCAAGCAGTAATGTAATAAACAGTTGTGGCGAAACCAACCTCGCCACTGGGCCCTGGAGGAGCCTGTTTGCTAGCCTCCTACCTACTGACTATGGCCCCTGGGTTATTTGGGGCATATTGTACTGTATATTGCTGCTACTGGCCCTTTTAACAGCATCTATGGACATATTGGGACTTTTGGGACTACTGTCCCTTTAAGACTGTGCTACATATTCTAGTGTACTGCCTGTAATATTATATGTGTATTTGTGTGTTAAGTTTAACCTGGGATATGTATGCAGCATTCACCTGATTGTTCGGTAGAATCACTCCATTCATTATATTGAGTGAAACTACCGAACAACCAGACCACCCAGGAATAAGTGTGCCTCCAATTACAGTTTGCAACAATGTTGCAAACGGGTAATTGGCAATCAGTGTAATGTATTCTTTGTCCTCTGGGTGGCCGCCATTCGGGAAACAAACACGTGGCGGCGGCCATCTTAAACTACCGAACAGCGGTGTTTTGCCGTCGAGTGTCTGGAACTAAAATCGGACACTTGACTAGGCAAACACCGCTGAGACCTCCATACTTCCAGAAATTCGGATAGAAACTACCGAATGACCCGCCGTTCGGTAGAAAGAACCCCACAAACAAGGGAATTCATTCAAACCCTCTCCAGGCTCTATAACACAGGAAATTCGCCTGTTTTCATTCCCTTGTTTGTGACCGACCGCAGGGCCAAAATGCATGGAACTGTTTTCGGATACTTTACCCATGCGGTCGGTCAAATCTTTGGAACCCCATATCTCCCGAACCGTTCATCCGAATTACTTGAATTTTGAATATGTTGTCCCCCTGAATAAGGGCTATCCAGCGATGCTGGATTTAAAGGTGTACCCCCGGTTTTTGGGGTACATCCAGGAATTGGGGAAAAGTGTGTACCGGATAATTGAGTTTAATGTTATCTGAGGGGAGGGGATGTGTGGGCTGAACCATGTATGTGATTGGTTATTTTATGCCTCCCCCTGGGTGTGGCCTGTATGTGGATTAGTGTAATAAAAGCCAGGCTGGATGAGCCAGTCCAGAGTTCCTGTTTTAACCTCAAAGTGATGTGTCGTCTCATTATTGGGGGAAGGATTTATTGTATGCTGTTCCAGTTGACTGCTAGGGGTACAAGCCTATTCGTATGGTTCCTATTCAATGGTCTACAGCATTCATACGCTTGGGAGAATTTAAAGGTTTCTTGGATTCGGTGATTATGGTGTCTGCCAGAGTGCTTGGAGCCCTCAGGAAGCACTAGGAGCATCCATTAACGGAGGTACTCAGTCGGGGTGCCAGGTGGTCCGTTACATTGGTGGCAGCGGTGGGATGGCGTCCTAGTGTGAGGTAAAGCAGCTCGGAGACACAGTTCGTTTGGATTTACAAATTGAGGGCAACGCTAGCAGTCGTGCAGCGCCCCTGGGAGCAGACAAGTATGGAAGGTTCTGGCTCTGGAGATGATTGGCTGGCCGAGGTGAGGCAGCGAGTGGCTGAGTATGGGGATGATATACCCATGGAGACACGCCGGGTGATCTGGAACCAGGTCATGGCCGAGCGAAACACAAGGCTGGACCGAGAATTCCGGTTGGCAAAAGAGAGGAAGTATGCTCAGCAGCAGGAGCGTTACAGCAGCCGGGTAGAGGCTGCATCCGAGGAGGTTAGCCGTCTTTCCCTGAGGCGGCGGGAGGAACCCGAAGTGGGGGTCCTCATAGACTGGTCCTGTGAGGAACCACAACAGGCAGGTAGAGATGGGACCAAGGTCACTCCACCGGGATGCTGGGCAGCCGGCCCAGATCCCCAGCAGCAGCCAGAGTTGCCAGGTGGGGAAGCAGGTGGCCCTTACTCACAAATGTTGAGGGGCCTCACGGATTGGTCCTGGGAAGACCCACCGATGGCAGGTGGAGATGGGACTGCGGTCTCTCTACCGGCCCTACAGGGATGCTGGGCAGTTGGCCCAGATCCCCAGCGGCAGTGTGTGTTACAGGGAGCTGAAGGTGCCGTTCTTGCTCCCCAGCGGCAGTCTACGGTGCAGGGAGAGGAGCCTGTTATCCCCTCTCCCCAGCAGGACACTGAATTGGGAGGAGAGACAGTCGGTCTCCCTCCACAAAGACTGAAAGTAGGCATAGGAGAGGAGATTGTTACCTCCTCTCCCCAGCGGCAGATCATCAATGGGCAGAGTGTTCTAATGGGAGAGGAGATTGTTACCACCTCTCCCCAGCGGCAGATCATCAATGGGCAGAGTGTTCTAATGGGAGAAGAGCTGGTTACCACCTCTCCCCAGCGGCAGCTTAATGTACCAGGGGGAGACTGTAAGCCCCACACCTGTGCAGATGGGACCGTGGTCTCTGCACTTCCAGCACAGGGGGTAGGGACGGTCGGTCCTGCCCCCCCACAACAGGGCTGTTTAGCCAAAGGGGAGACAGTCTGTCTCCAGCAGCAGAGCTGTGTAACTAAAGGGGAGACAGTCGGTCTCCAGCAGCAGAGCTGTGTAACTCAAGGGGAGACAGTCGGTCTCCAGCAGCAGAGCTGCGCAGCTAAAGGGGAGACAGTCGGTCTCCAGCAACCAGGCTCCAACCAGACTACTCCTGTAGTAGTGCTGGCACCAGGGCAGAGTACCGCTGGTCTCTGCCCACTCAGCAACCCACCAAAACAGCCTACCAGTCCCCCACACAGCCGGGGTGAGGCACCTGGACCTGGACAAGTTTTTCCATTACTCAGGTGTAGTAACCATTCATTGTGGGGGGACTGTACTGCTGTTTCTGTTTTGTGGGTGGGCTGCTGGACTAACAAGGGCACTGACCGGCAAGAGGTCAGGTACCCTGTTAGTATGTTTGGAAAAGGGGAGAAATGTGGCGAAACCAACCTCGCCACTGGGCCCTGGAGGAGCCTGTTTGCTAGCCTCCTACCTACTGACTATGGCCCCTGGGTTATTTGGGGCATATTGTACTGTATATTGCTGCTACTGGCCCTTTTAACAGCATCTATGGACATATTGGGACTTTTGGGACTACTGTCCCTTTAAGACTGTGCTACATATTCTAGTGTACTGCCTGTAATATTATATGTGTATTTGTGTGTTAAGTTTAACCTGGGATATGTATGCAGCATTCACCTGATTGTTCGGTAGAATCACTCCATTCATTATATTGAGTGAAACTACCGAACAACCAGACCACCCAGGAATAAGTGTGCCTCCAATTACAGTTTGCAACAATGTTGCAAACGGGTAATTGGCAATCAGTGTAATGTATTCTTTGTCCTCTGGGTGGCCGCCATTCGGGAAACAAACACGTGGCGGCGGCCATCTTAAACTACCGAACAGCGGTGTTTTGCCGTCGAGTGTCTGGAACTAAAATCGGACACTTGACTAGGCAAACACCGCTGAGACCTCCATACTTCCAGAAATTCGGATAGAAACTACCGAATGACCCGCCGTTCGGTAGAAAGAACCCCACAAACAAGGGAATTCATTCAAACGCTCTCCAAGCTCTATAACACAGGAAATTCACCTGTTTTCATTCCCTTGTTTGTGACCAACCGCAGGGCCAAAATGCATGGAACTGTTTTCGGATACTTTACCCATGCGGTCGGTCAAATCTTTGGAACCCCATATCTCCCGAACCGTTCATCCGAATTACTTGAATTTTGAATATGTTGTCCCCCTGAATAAGGGCTATCCAGCGATGCTGGATTTAAAGGTGTACCCCCGGTTTTTGGGGTACATCCAGGAATTGGGGAAAAGTGTGTACCGGATAATTGAGTTTAATGTTATCTGAGGGGAGGGGATGTGTGGGCTGAACCATGTATGTGATTGGTTATTTTATGCCTCCCCCTGGGTGTGGCCTGTATGTGGATTAGTGTAATAAAAGCCAGGCTGGATGAGCCAGTCCAGAGTTCCTGTTTTAACCTCAAAGTGATGTGTCGTCTCATTATTGGGGGAAGGATTTATTGTATGCTGTTCCAGTTGACTGCTAGGGGTACAAGCCTATTCGTATGGTTCCTATTCAATGGTCTACAGCATTCATACGCTTGGGAGAATTTAAAGGTTTCTTGGATTCGGTGATTATGGTGTCTGCCAGAGTGCTTGGAGCCCTCAGGAAGCACTAGGAGCATCCATTAACGGAGGTACTCAGTCGGGGTGCCAGGTGGTCCGTTACAACAGTTATAACAGAACGTGGCATAGGAGTATACAGCACATTTTTAGTTTTGGATGATTACATGTTAGGGTCCAGCGCTTCAACATTAAATATAGAGTTAAACAGGTTAAACAGAGGTATTGGTAGGTACACAGCTTTTTATATCGATTATGTTATTACGAAAGCATGCTTAGTACAACTAATGAGTTCCAGGCAATTGTTCCAGCTTAGTAGGGTGTTAAAGGAGAACGTCTCGAGTTAAACAGGCTGGATGTGTGTGTGTGTGTGGGTACCAGTCTTTTTAAGCCGGTTGACAAGTAACGTCATATGTTAATTCGCTTGGATAGTTTATACCGCACTATTTTTTAGTTTCAAAACATGGAGTTAACAAGTTAAACAAGGAGCGGTACTTTTCTGTGAGGTGCAACGCTCAGAACAAAGTAGAGTATGGTGTGGTACATAATGAGTGGTGCCTGTGGCTATGCGGCTATCTGGTAATGTTTTGATGCATACGCGGTAAGTTGCTACAGGTTGTAGAAGAGTTGATGTGTCTATTTGTGGTACATGTAGCGAAGGCTTTCCCTTCGAGCATAGGACATTGGAAGTGTCTTGTGGTGTCTAGCTTTGTGGCGTAGTGTCCCTTATGACTATGTCGTCTGAGGGTGTATATGTCATTGTTAGGGCTTTTACAAGCGGCCGTAGGCTCTAAAGGGGTGGTTAAGTGTCCCCATTATGTGATGGTTGCAGCGGTGCTTCGGCTTAGAGCCTCTGAGGCCATATAATCCAGCGAGTACAAATAAAATGCAGGTAATAAGTAATAAAATTCTTAGACCGTATATGATGAGCAAGAACAGTGTTTGCCAGACTGTTTGTTTTCTGGCCAGGGAGGTTTTTGGTTAAGATTGCGTGCATGTAACACCCTGTTCCCCATTTGTGAGATGCGCGTTTTAGGTATGTGCAGTAATGGTTTGTTTAAGCTAGAGTGATGTCAGACCCATCGTTGAAGGCAGGTAGGCTAGTGGGTGCAGTAATGTTTTGAAGGGTATGGTAGGGCCTATGTGCGTGTCTGTCAGCATGTATGAGTTAATCGAGGGCCTAACTTCAGCCCTGCGTTAATAGCAGCGTGACCGATATAACAAGCCTATAGTAAACTGGACATCAAGCTGTCTGTAGTATAAACTTAGTAACATGCTTATCTAGCGCCAACATTAAAGTGAAACTGATGCAAATTGTATGGTACATTTCTAACCAACGTTTTTATACCCCCATACCCTGCCACCCCACTTTTTTGTGTGGTGTCGGGTCCAGCCATCACTGCCCACTTCAGCGGAAAGTCACTGCTGTAGGTCACCATCCCAATTCGATCGGGGGACCTCTGGTCCAGCCGTCCAAACTGGCTGTGCATGTCCTAGAGGGAAGAGCGGACAATGTCCCTGCTAGTCTCCCGACTCAGTAGGTAGACTGTCCCAATCGGGTTCTTTTCCAAAGTCAGTCTATTTGCTTTAAGGAGGCGTGGGGTCGGCCGAGAGTTCTGCTTCGGGTCTGTGTGGCCACTGTCGGTCGAAAGCAACAAAGTCACTAGTAGTGTCACCGTGGTTTTTATCTGCCACTATCTATTGTATTTGTAGGCTAATCAACCAGGGCAGTGGTTGTCACTCGGAAGTGGCTGGGCAATAAATTCGAGGGTACCTTCTTCGTCGGGGTCTCATTTGTGCGGCATGTCAAAAAGGCTATTGGGCAACCCGTTTTTCCATCCCATTTGTCGGGAAGCCTTAAGTGGTGACTGCCGCGTAGGAGTTTGGCGTAGAGCCGTGCGGTATGAATGGAGTGACCCTCGTCGGATCCCAGGTGTGGGTTGGGGAAATGTTGTTGGGTGGTCCCTCTTGGGGGAGAGGATCTTGCGGCAGGCCCAGAGATCGTAGTATGGCTGGGGCGTCTTGGATATCTTGGACGGTGTGTGTGTTGGTCCCCTCCAGCACTATCAGGGTTCGGGAGGACCGCCAGCGGTATGTGATCTTGTGCTGTTGTAGGATGGAAGTGAGAGGGCGCAGCGACCTCCGCCAGGCGAGGGTGCCGCTGGATAGATCTGCAAAGAAGGCCAGGTCCATGGCTTCGAAGCTGAAGGGGGTTTTGCCCCGAAGGGCTGAGAGGACCGCCACTTTATCCCTGTTGCTGCGGAAGGTGACTATTACGTCTCTTGTGCCGGTGGCCGGGGCCCTCTGTGGTTTGGGGACTCTGAAGGATTCCTCTGGGGTGATCGGCTTGCCCTGTTTGTGCGGCAGTATTGCTGTCAGCACGCGCCCCATAACTTTCGGCAGCTCAGCGTCCGGTATCCCCTCAGGTACCCCCCTAACCTTAAGATTGAGCCTGCGCCTGGAGTCCTCTTGGGCCGCCATGCGGCGTTCATGTTGTAGGGACTGCAATTGTAGGTTCTGCACTGTTTGTTGTAGCGCAGCAATGTCCTGGGCTTGGGAGTGTGAAGTTCCCTCCAACTTTGTGATGCGGCCTGTCAGGCCTTTCAGGTCCGCCCGTATCGCCATGACATCCTCGTGGATGTGCTTTCGGAGGTCCGCCAACATCGCCCTTAGGGCTTCTGTAGTTACCGGTTCCGAGCTCGCTCCTGTGCCGCTTCGTTTTGCCCGTTGTACCGGGGTGGGAAGCGGTCGGTCTGCCTCCTCCAAGTCATCAGACATGTCTTCTGAGAAGTCGGAGCAGCCGCCATGCATCGCCGCCACGTTGGCTTCACTGGCGCCTCGTGCGTGGCTCCACATCTCCCCGATCGTGAGCCCCGGGGCAGGCTTGTTTGGTATTGTTTTTTTCCCCTTACGCCCCATGTATCGTCGTTATGACTTGTGGTCGTTTTGAAGGGGTGGCAGGGTAGGGTTATACGAGTTTTTCTCGGTTTGTTGCTTGGAGCGACCTGCTCGTGCGACCGTTCTCTCCTGCGGTCAGGCTCCGCCCCAAACTTTAAATTTTTACGCTGTGCCCATGTCCCATTTTAGAGTATTTTACCAGGCTATATAATCCAAATACCCCATAAAGCCATACCATTTCTTAAAGAAGACATCCCAGGGTATTTCAAAAGGCATATTTTGAACCTTAGCGTGGGATCATTTTTCCGCTAGCTTGTACCAGGTGTAGTGGTAATGAGCGTTATTAAATTTATTTTGTAACTTTTTAAAACTTTTTTTACTTTTTAAAACTATTTTTTAAACTTTTGTTTTGCTTATTAATTTTTTTAAAGTTTCCTAAACTTTCGTAAAACTTTTTTTTACAGATTTAACATTTTTCTAAGCTTTTTCTTTTACCTTTAACCCCTAACTAGCAGTAAGCAGCACTAACAGTAAATTCCCCATTTTCCCATAACTCCCACCCACCCCAGCTAGCAAAATATTTAATTATACAATATTTAAATTAGTTAATTAAATAAATTTAACCCCTGAGGGTTAAAAAATAAATAAAAGTTAATCGTCAGGTTAAAAAAAATTAGATCACAGTATAATACTGTGATCTGTATTTTGATCACTGTAGGCAGTGATCGACTGGCAGGGAAGGGGTTAATTTTTATTTGGACTGGGTAAAGGGTTTATTTTTTTAAATTTTTTATTTAATCGTTATTAAAACTTTTTTTTAACTTAATTTTTTTACTTTTTAAAGCTTATTTTAAAACTTTTTTTTAACGTTAACCACTAGTTAGCCTAACACTAAATCCCCCAATTCCCCACTAACTTCCACCCTCCCCAGCTAGCTAAATTTATCATTTTAAAATATTTAAATTAATTAATAAAATAAATTTAACCCCTGTGGGTTAAAAAAAAAAAAAAATTAACCCTCAGGGGTTAAAAAAAAAAATCAGATCATATTAAAATGTAATCCCTGCCAATTGATCACTGTAGCCAGTGATCAATTGGCAGGGAAGGGGTTAATTTTTTATTAAACTGGGTAAAGGGGGGTGGGATTTTAATTTTACTTTTTTTTTTTTTACACCAGGGGGCAGGATCAGCACTGATCCGTCTCCCTGCACTTCACACTGAACCCGGAAGTGCAAGGAGGCGGAGGTGAGTATACAGAGCACATGCTGTCAGAGCGGGCACATGTACTGGGGCAGCCCGATCCGGTGCTCCCGGTCTGCCTCTAATACAGAGGCAGACCGGAGCACCATTAACCCCACGATCGCCGCGTTTGCGGCGATCTGGGGTTAATTTTACCGCGTGACGGACGAGGTCCGTCACCCGTCGTTAAGGGTATACCCTGGATGGCGGACCTCGTCTGTCACCCGTCCTGAAGGGGTTAACTACTTCTTTGCTGCTGGAAGTCACAGTAAAGAAAGATAAGCAAATATGAAGCCTCCTGTCTTGCCATAAAATTATTGCAGTTTTTTATAAACTTTAATAATTACTTCTGAGGGTTAACTCCTCTAGTGGCTGTCTAGTGGTTCCCAATTAATTTTTATGTGGAACCCTTTGACATAGTGTATCAACATCGTGGTTATTGTTTGATTTTTTTTGCCATTTCTTGCTATATATGCACTTATGTTTGGTTTGTGGTGTTAGCTTGAAAAATACCTCTGTGGAGGTCGAAACGTTGCTGCTCTTTCTGTTACATTAAAATCTGCCTGCTGCTTTAACACTAGAGTGCATGGAGATTTATTTTTTTGCCTTGACGTATTGGGATTGCTGGTCCTGTTCCAGAGCACCGGTGGCTGCTGGGGTATGAGTGCGGTTCCTACAATCATCTTTGTAGTGTGTATGAATCTGACACACAGATACACACACTGGCAGATAGTGGCACACAGATACACACACTGACAGATACACTTTGACACAGAGTGTGTATCTGTGTGTGTGTGTGTATGCATGTATGTATGTATCTATCTGTGTGTCAAGGTGTGTGTGTTTGTGTTTGTATGTGCCAGTGTGTATGTATCTGACACAGAGATACACACACTGGCAGATAGTGCCACACGGATACACACACTGACACCGATACACACCTTGACACACAGTGTGTATCTATGTGTGCATATGTATGTATGAATCTGTGTATCAAGGTGTGTGTATCTGTGTTTGTATTTGCCAGTGTGCATGAATCTGATACACACACTGGCAGATAGTGACACACAGATACACACACCTTGACACAGTGTGTATCTGTGTGTGTGTGTGTGTGTATGTATGTATCTGTGTGTCAAGATGTGTGTATCTGTGTTTGTATGTGCCGGTGTGTATATCTGTGTTTGTATGCGCTAGTGTGTGAGTATCTCTGTGTCAGTGTGTATATGTATCTGACACACAGATATACACACACACTGGCACACAGATACACACTGACACACACCTTTACACACAGATACACACACTCAGATACACACTGACACACACATCTTGACTCACAAATACACACACACACTCAGATACACGCAGTGACATACACACACTTGCACCCACATATACACATACTGACAGGATACAGACACAGGCACATACAAACACATTGATACATACTGGCACATACACACACACTGACACACACACTCTTTGACAGACACATAAACTCTCATTGACATACACTCTCACTGACAAACACACACACACTCTTTGACAGACACACATACTCTCACTGATAAACACACACTCTTTGACAGACACACACTCTTTGACAGACACACATACTCTCACTGACAAGCACACACACATACTCTTTTACAAACACACATACAAACACATATACACATATACACATACAAACTCTCATTGACAAGAACAGATACATTCTCACTGACAAACACATACACTCACACACTCATTGACAAGCACACATTCCACATACAATTTTTATTTTTATTTTTACATTTTACTCCACCCAGCCCCCCTACCTTTATGAGTGCTGGCATTGAGTCCATGGGGTCCAGTGGGGCTGCTGGCATGAAGTCCCTGTGGTCCAGTGGGGCTTGCTGCAGCTTGGCCGGTGGTCTGGAGGCCTGGCAAACAGGTGAGCGGTGGAAACGAGGGAGTGCTGAGCTCCCTGCTCAGCTCCCTGCTCAGCTCCCTTGCGCACCTCTTAGTGATGCCGGAGCGACGTCATATTCCGGCTCCGGCATCACTGCTGTGGGTGCAAGGGAGCTGAGCAGGGAGATCAGAGGTCCCTGCTCCCTCGCCGCCCATGGCCATTTTGTTTTAAAATGTTTTTGCGGTTACCCCAATTTGTGTTCGCGGAACCCTACACCAATTGGGAAAAGCTGCACTAGAGGGACTTCCGGAAGTGAAACAGACTTTTGGTAAATACGCATGTGCGAGCATTAGACTTCTCCATAGGAAAGCATTATTCAATATTTTCCTATGGGGATTTCGGCGACGCTGGAGGTCCTCACATAGCGTGATGACGTCCAGCGTTGTATAACACACTTTTCGTGTTCTATGAAAACTGCAATAATTACACTTGCAGGGTTAAGGGTAGTGGGAGTTGGCACCCAGACCACTCCAATGGGCAGAAGTGGTCTGGGTGCATGGAGTATCCCTTTAAGCTGAAATTAAATAGTGTCCCTTTAATATATATGCTGATTGCAGATGCACAGCTTAGTAGATCTTGCTGGTTGCAGGAGCACAGATTGGGCTTTTTATTGCTCCCATAAGTAGGCAACTCTGAAGCAATTACCTGACTGTTTTCACTGGTATGTTTTTCTTTCTCAAATCTAATTTAACTGATCTAAAAGCTGTTGATATTGGCTTTTTGCTTTCACCTGTTTATAACTTTAGTAATCATTTTATTTTTTACAAGCTTCTACTCTG
Source organism: Pelobates fuscus (assembly GCF_036172605.1). Lineage (NCBI taxonomy): Eukaryota > Metazoa > Chordata > Amphibia > Anura > Pelobatidae > Pelobates > Pelobates fuscus. Next base: position 302,737,721 of record NC_086321.1, on the reverse strand, counting down.
AAAAATTCACTACTCCTGGTCTGGTTTATAATTTTTATTCAGATTTTAGCTCAATGGTCAATGGAATTGGTTTTAAATATTCTTTAGAACCGAGTACATTTCCTTAAAGCATAATCTTTATAAGTTGGAGAATGTGCTATTTGTTATATTCAGTATTCTGCTATTTCATCCCTTGGGGACCTGGAGTTTGGCAATCCCTTTAATATATGTGGCATTCTTTTGGTTAATGATCAGAATTTCCCACAGATTCCCCTGTTGTGAAGGGGAACATTATAATTTCCTTTCTGCAATAAAATGTATTCTTTTAGGCTCATATGCTCCATGTAACTTTGATGCTGGGTATTGCAAGTATTTTAATTGACATTGGAAGGTCTTTCCAGTCCCCAGACCATTCTACCAGGTTTACTACTTCAGGTAAAATTCATCTGCTACCAGAACAATAAAGACAATCCCTAAACATGTAGTTCCATTACGGTCCTCTATTTTAATATTCATGGGGATTCTTCTAGGTGTCCTTATATCTGGAATTTGCAACCAATGTGTGGCTTTAACCCCTTAAGGACACATGACGTGTGTGACATGTCATGATTCCCTTTTATTCCAGAAGTTTGGTCCTTAAGGGGTTAAGCTGTTGAGTCATCCTGCATAATATAATATTGTAGCTTGTTGATGACAAACATTTGGCTGATATGTTTTACATGGTCTCTGTACCTAGATCTGTGTAAGTTATGGTCACTCCTAACATTGCATTGATTTAATACTTGTGGATTATATGCTTGGATTGGTGTTTATATCATCTTATTATCACCGGAGGCTCTGCCATTAGTACTTCATCACTATCTGAAGATAAGGTCAGAGTAAGTACCATATATAAGTCGAGTTTTTCGGCACAATTTTTGTGCTGAAAAACCCCAACTCGACTTATACTCGAGTCAATGTCTGTATTATGGCAACTTACATTGCCATAATACAGACAAGGGGCTGTTGGGGGCTGGCAGCGAGCGTTTACTTACCTTTCCTGCAGCTCCTGTCAGCTCCTTCCTCCTCCACGCCGGTCCGGTCAGCTCCCTCTGCAAGTCCCAGTGTAAGTCTCGCGAGAGACGCGTGGTCAGAGCGTTGCCACGGGTTACCGTGGCAACGCTCCGCGCAGCCGCGAGACTTACACTGGGACTTGCAGAGGGAGCTGACCGGACCGGCGCGGAGGAGGAGGGAGCTGACAGGAGCTGCAGGAGAGGTAGGTAACATCTCTCTGCCAGCCCCCTCCTACACAGCCCATCCACTGGACCACCAGGGAATGAGAGCCCCCCTCCCTGCCATGTATCAAGCAGGGAGGGGGGACGAAAAAATAAATAAAAATGTAATAATAAAATATTAATAATAAAAAATAAATAAAAAATTACGAATAAAACAAACAAAAAATATTAAAATAGTAATTTAAAAAATAATAATAAAAATGCCCACCCCCCACCAAGGCTCTGCATCACACTCTGCATCACACACACACACTGCACTCATACACACACTGCATTCATACACACACACTGCACTCATACACACACTGCATTCATACACACACACACAATGCATTCATACACACACTGCATTCATACACACACACTGCACTCATACACACACTGCATTCATACACACACTGCACTCACACACTGCATACATACACACACTGCACTCATACACACACTGCACTCATAAAAAACACAACTGCACTCATACACAGACACTGCACTCATACACACACACTGCATTCATTATATACACACACTGTAAATAAATATTCAATTAATATTATTTTTTTAGGATCTAATTTTATTTAGAAATTTACCAGTAGCTGCTGCATTTCCGACCCTAGTCTTATACTCGAGTCAATACGTTTTCCCAGTTTTTTGGGGTAAAATTAGGGGCCTTGACTTATATTCGGGTCGGCTTATACTCGGGTATATATACGGTATGTGGTTGTTTGTTCTCATAAGGATAACTGAATATCTTCTACTATCCTGCTTATTATGTGTCTGTTGCCATAATGGATAATGCGCCTCTGGTTACCACCTTCTCATCAGTATCCTGCCTATTACATATCTCCTACTTAAATTGCACAAATGTCTCTAATTATTTTGATTCTACTGTTTGGCTTAATCTGCACTATTTACAATATGTTTATCTTTGAATATATGTACTGACATGGTTGGCCTGCATTGCCTACTTATAATTTAGTAGTTGCCACAAATTCTATGGTCCATACAATATAATATATATTTTATTACTAATCTGTATGATCTGATTCCTCTTGCCTTTGCCTAGTAATATCTGTGTTATTGGTTTCTACCTCTCCTGTAACTGATCATTACTGTATCAATTCATTCACAGTGTGAGGTATGGTTGTAAGTTTGATTTTTGCAATATATAGTCATTGTTGCAGTGTTTTAATAAGAGACTCTCTTATTTCCCTACTAGGCTCTGCCTCTTTCTGACAGGCAGATATTGATTAGTTTTTTCCTGTATCTACAGGTCAGTAGTTCACTAGGCAAGATGAAGCAGTGTGAATCGTCTTTAATAAATACATCCAGAAAGTAGTAGGATTCTCAGTGTAATTCTCCCCCTGTTTAATAGCATGGTGTGACTGTACAACAGTATCTTCTTGTTCCAATATGATCTCTGGAAGTTATGCCTTTGTCAAGGTTCTGATTTGATGATGCCATCCATTTGGTTTTTAATTTATATCAGAGAAGGAGATTATCTTCTATTGTTGACATAATAGATCTATAATTTCTAGACCGTGTCTGAGTTTCATGGAGATTCCCTAAATTTTTTTTTTATATACAAGATGTGTTCCTTTTTTTCTTATGAGAGTTTGTCTGGTATTAGTCTTGTTCCTTCTCTAGGTTTGGCTATCATGACTAGAGTGGAGCAAACCCGAACTGTAAAGTTCGGGTTCGTACCGAACATTGCGATTTTTTTAATTTTTTTTAAAATTTATTTGCAATTTATAAGGTACAAACAAAATATTGTGTGCTTTACATTACATCAATCATCAATCCAACATTTTCGTGCTTTCTTGGTTCACATATACAGTTTCACAATATTGGTATGGGTATACATGAATAGGTGGGTATATGAACATCACCTTGAAGATTTTGTCGAACATTGTGAGCCCCATATTTGAGTCATTCTGTTGCATACTATTCCATATTAACCTGTTTTGTCTCATACCTTTTTCTTTCGTCTGTCATTGATAATGACAGCGTGTAGGGTGCGTAAGTGGGTGCGTAAGTGGGTCGTGGGCGGTAGAGTCGGGGTGGGGAAGGGAAGGTGAAGGGGGGTAGAGGGAGGGTAGCAGGGTCATAACTGTCCCATTTGGAGTTGTATTTGTACTTTTTTTGGCACGCTTTACTCATCTCTATTCTGCGTGTTTCTATAGTTATCCCACAGCCTCCATGCTTTCACCCAAAACATTTATGGGGTCTTATACGCTCTGGCTTTGCTTTCATATAGTTTAGTCATTTTGAGTTGTTCCATACAAGCTGTTAAAAGCGGCGGATCCGGGGGTGGGGCCGGACCGCAGAGCTGAGCGGCAGCAACCCTCAACAGCTCCTGCGACCAGCTTCGGCAAAAACGACATAAAGCCACTAAAAAGGCAACAAAAAGCAAACTAGAGCCACGGAGCGAAGGGGGAAGTCGGGGCAGACAAAATGATACCTGATAAGAGACACCCGACCCGATCTACACCCGACGCACAGATGAGGCCTACTAGCATGGTGGGCGCGGGAGAGGCGGCCGCTCTCCTGCTGCCTAAAACAAAGGGAAAGAAGACACAGAGCCCTCGTTTCCCCCCCCCCCCTTTGGACCGGCGGGGGATATCCCGGTCCTCCCTCACACGAGCACCCGAACAAACCATACTCAAGCGATGGGACCACGGAGTTCGGAGGCTACAAGCGGAGTACACAAAATGGCGGACGGCCTCCACGCCACTACTCTGGCAAAGATCAGGAGAGAAACGGAGCTCCGATACGACCGCTTATTCAGGGCGGTCTGAGAGAAGCTGGAAGCCCTACTGCAGTCCCCACGACCGAAACCCTCATCTGGCGGTAAGCTGCAGGGCAAAGGCAAAGAGAGAGATGGGACAAACCCCACTCTCCCAACAAACACCCACCAGAAGGGGTTTGACACACCAGCGCCCAACCGGAACCGCCATGCGACCAAACATAGCCTGCACATCACACATCAAGCTAAAGGGACTCCTGGGACACAGATTTACAGACGGCCCACCCGAAAAGCAGCGACCCAGCGCAGAATCGAGAAGGGCAAAAGCCACCCAGGTAGCCCAAGCAGGTGGCGAATGGTAAAACCTTACCCAGCCGGGATCGCTACACCAACACCTCGAACCGGCAGCAGCCGGCGACCACTCCAACCTGCACAAATCTTAGCCGGAAAACTACACTACGCACCAGGCGCACCTGGCATGGCAGCTTTCCTCCACTGCACACCCGGACCGCAGAGCGTGAGACTAACCCACCGCCCCAAGTATGCAGACAAGACCTCCAGAACGGGCATCGGCTGAAACAGTCTGGACTGATTCAAGACAAGGCACGCAGCCAGTGACCCGGCTTCGTACTCAAGCTGCCTAGTTATAATTTCCACGATGACCAATGTGTACCTATAGACTATTGACCTTAACAGTTTTTGTCTACTTACATGTATGATAGATCTGACATGCTATAGAACCCCTAAACACCTAACCTTCCCACACTTAACGTAACTCAACACACTAATAGCGGATGGCAAAGTAGTGCTAGTAGTGCTATTTGGAAGGGCTTTCTCAGAAACCTAACCCACCGCTATACGCATGATACCCAGCATAACCCACAGCTCACAGTGTGTTGCCTTTTTGAGGCCTTTGCAGTTTATTATAACACAATCTAACTACCAAGTTATGAGCCAAAGATAAAATAGTTTATTCTTACAATAGTTAACGCCTGATTATCAGCCTTTAAACAAAAAAAATGTGCAAGTTATATCAATGTCCCAAAGGTGATTGTATGCTTTGTAAACTCTCTGGCTTGTTACCTGCTTTTGGGGCGGGACGAGCATGTATGTAACTACGCACAATAAAAATAAAGAATTAAAAAATAAAAAAAAGCGGCGGATCCTTGTTAAGCCATGATTTGGCTATGGCTGTAAGAACAGTCATGATGATATGGTATGCTAAGTATTTGTGGTGTTTGGCCAGGGTTTTTGGGAAGTGCTGGAGGAGGAACACTTCTGGAGCTAGCGTTACGTCTATATTGTCTATTTTTTGCATAAGTCGTCTTACAGTCTCCCATAGTGGTGTTATACGTGGACAAGTCCACCAGGCCATTGTGCCTTGTGCATTCTTTGTGTGTTTGCATATCAGTTCTAGTCCTGTTGTATGACCTGATCCTTTCAGTGTGTGTGTCATTCCTTTTTTGCGTTTGATCCATGAGCTGATCGGTCTATGTGCAAATTCCGCTGAGGTCGGGAGTGTATAGTCGTTTTGTAGTTTATGAAAGGGAATTAATTCCCCATTGTCCAAAAGCTGGTGCATGTGTGTTAAACCCTTATCCGCCCATGTATTGATATTGATGTGGGGTATTATTAGTTCGAAGGAGCGAAGCGTCATTAGTGGGAGGATATATCCTTCCGGGTTAAGTAGTTTATTTTACCTGTCCCATTCCTTCAGAGTTAGGGAAGTGGTATCACACATATGTGGGAAAGCCTTCCTGTATTGTTTTTCTATGCCTGCCAATGTGGTGATTTCGATACCATCTGTGTGGGAGGCTTCTATTTGTACCCATGATGGTGTATATGTTGGAAGGTGGAAGGCCGTTATCAGGGGACTGATCAGTGCAGCTTTATAATACATTTCTGTTTGGCATCCCCATTCCCCCTGTCTTTTGGGGTATGTATAGGATATGTGCAGCTACTCTAGGTCTTTTTGTTGCCCAGACAAAGGAATTGAGTGTTCGTTGTGCTTCTTTAAGGTTCGTTGTCGGTAAGCGTATGGGAAGAGTTCTAAATAAGTATTGGAGTTTTGGAAGCAGCATCATTTTTACGGCCGCTATTCTGCCTGTCCATGAAATTTATTTGTTTTTCCATTGCAAGAGCTGTTGTTTAATTGCATGGAGAAGGGGGGTATAATTGTTAGTGAGTAGTTTGTGTGCTGATTTTGTGAATTTGATGCCGAGGGAGGTCAAGTGATCCTGCCTCCACTCAAAAGCATTCGTGTCTCGTAGCTGCTCGGCAGCCACCGTGGGTACAGTGAACCACATGGCTTGGGTTTTTGTTTCGTTTAGTTTGTAATAGGAACATGCGCTAAATTCTTTTAATGTTGTTTTAAAAGCTAGGATAGATTCCTGTGGGTTGGAGAGTGTCAGCATGACATCATCTGCAAATGCTATAAGTTTGTATTCTGTATTTGCTATGGTAATTCCCTTGATGTAGATGTTTTCTCTGATCGCTTGTAGTAGTGGTTCTAACGCTAAGATATATAATAGTGGGGACAGTGGACACCCTTGCCTTGTTCCATTGGTTATGCTAAACGGTTGTGATGCGAATCCCCCATTCGTTACTCTGGCCATGGGTTGTGAGTATAGTGCTTGGATTAATCGTAGGAAATGTTCGGGGAAATCGAGTTTACGCAGTACTTCTGTGAGATAAACCAAGTGCAGCCTGTCAAACACTTTTTCAGCGTCAAGCGACAGGAATGCCCTGGGCTTGTTCTGGTGTGTTTTAGTGTACATTAGGTTATAAAGTTTTCTCGTCCCATCTGTCCCTTGCCTTCCTTTAACAAAGCCCACTTGGTCCGTATTGACCACTGTGGGTATCAAGGCTGACAATCTTGTGGCGTAAATTTTGGCTAATATTTTGGTGTCTATATTGAGTAACGATATAGGTCTTAGATTTTGCGGTTTGTTGGATGGTTTCCCTGGTTTTGGCAGCGTTGCTATATGCGCCATCAGCATGTCTTGTGGCATGGAGCCAGTGGTCACTATCATGTTTATTGTATCAGGTGGCCCTACAAGGTGGCTAAAGGCTTTGTAATACGCTGCAGTAAGACCATCAGGTCCCGGAGATTTGCCCGACGGTAAAGAGTGTATAACTTGTAATAATTCCGAGAGGGTGATTGGGTTACTCAGTGTTTCTCTCTGGTCCTGGGATAAACACGGGAGGTTTAATTTATTAAGAAATCGTTGGATTTCTATAGTGGTTGGTTGTTGGGTATGTTTGTCGGATTGTATATTATATAGTGCTGTATAAAAGTGTGCCATTTCGGCCAGGATGTCGTGTGGGTTATATGTTTTCCCTCCTTCTTTTTTGTGGATGTATGGAATTTTTGATTGCGCTTGTCTCTGTCTCAATAGGGATGCTAGGGCCTTCCCGGCTTTATTCCCTTGCGTGTAATTCCTAATTTTAAGCCTCTGGAGTGTTTGCGCTGTGTCTTCGATATGGAGCTCATTAAGTGACTTAGTGAGTCTAGCTGTTTTGTGTGTTTTGTCTAAAGTGGGGTTTATTTGTTGCATCTGTTGGTTGTTTTGCTGGTCTTTCAGGAGTTCTAGGTATTTTTTATCCCTCAGTTTTTTGAGATACGATGCTCTGCTGATAAAGACCCCTCTTATTACTGCCTTATGTGCTTGCCATGTAGTGGTGAATTTGAGCTCTGGGAGCGTGTTATCTTTGAAGTAGTCGCTACAGGTTGCCTCTGTCTGTTTATGAAATCCCTCATTCTGCAGTAGGGTGTCGTTCAGCCTCCAAGGGGTTCTACCTCTATGGTCGAAGTTAGTCCGCAATGTTATCGAGAGAGGTGCATGGTCTGACCATTCTATATCACCTAGTTGGCTTGCAGTTATTTTTTGTAGAATTGTGTCTGTTACTAGAATCATATCTATCCTCGACTATGATTTGTGCACTTGCGAGTAATATGTATAACCTTTGTCCCTAGGGTGCTGTGTTCTCCAGACGTCATAAAGGTTATGTTCTAACACTAATTTAGATAAGGTTTTGCATTTTTTTTAGGGATTGAGTTCTTGGTGTATTTGGTGCAAGGGATGTGTCCTCTAGTGGGTGCATGACATGGTTCAGGTCCCTGCATATGATCAATGAAGCCCGCTGGGAGGGTGGTACCTTATTAAGGACTTTGAGTAGGAAGTTCCTTTGATTCATGTTGGGGCTGTATATGCCTACTAGAGTGTACGTGGCTGTATTGATAGTACAGTAGAGAATGAGGTACCTGCCAAACGGGTCTTTGGACATTTGCAATAGGTCGAAGGTGAGGGATTTATGAAAGAGAAACGAGACTCCTCTGGACTTAGATGAATGTGTTGCATGGTATTGGGTCGGGAAGTCTTTTAGGCCGAATTCTGGTACTCTGGCATGTTTAAAATGCGTTTCTTGTATGCACATTATGTCAATCTGCTCTTTTTTCATTGTCTCCATTAGTATTCTCTGTTTGTGTGGGGTGTTGAGGCCCCTCACATTATGAGTTTGTAATTTCAGATCAGGTGGGGTATGTAGGAAGATTTGCATGTTCGTGCATGTTGCCTTCCTTGCCTAGTGCGTTGGGGTCCTGTACAGTCTGACTCCCTAATACGTTTACCTCTGTGTTCAGCTTTTGTTGGGGAGGTGTCGTTGTCGGGATGTTTGATTGTCTGTGGAGATCCCATGTATGCCTCCCTGGTGGATTTCGTGGCTCCTTTGAGCACAATATATCAGTAGTGGCTGGTGGTTTTATGCGTGGTTGTGCTAGCCGTGATCTGCTTGGGTTCAGTGGGGAAGTGATGGGGTCGGGGTTAACTGGGGTAAAGGTGAAGAAAATGTATATACATAGCCTCAGTATTTGAGGCAGGGTACCTGGCGTGGGTACCTCGGGGGTTAGAACTTTAATGTTCTCGGTGGTGGCAGCGGGTCTGCCTATTGAGGTCTATTGTTAGCGGCTATGGTGTACAGGGGTGTCAAAAGCGTCATTGGTATTCCTGAAAAGTTTCTGACTGAATACTTGTTTGTATATATATATATATATATATATTTTTTTTTTTTGATGATCTGTGTTTCGTCCATAGATTCCCTATCGTGGGAAAATTTGACCTGTTGGTGTTCTTAGGTGCATGGACATAACTGTTGTAAGCCTAAGTCAGTGCCGTCTCCATTGAAGCTGTCAGCCTTAGTCAGCGTTGGTCCTTATGTGTGCCCCTTAAGTAGATTCCCTATCTGTACCATTGTTAACATGAAGTTATATGTATAAGACCTATATGACAGATATATAATTACAATGAAGTCCATCCTGCTCATATACGAAATTATTAAAGAGTAAGCTGGCAAGTTAAGTTGTTATAAGATAAAGTGTGTAAATGTCTTAAGCTGGTTAGAGCTTTTTGGTTGCCATGTGGATGTAGGTTTATACTTGCTGGCTCAGTGGTCTCCCCGTCTCGGCGAGACGGTGCTCCACTCCAGTGGCAGGCGTTCAGTCGGCGATGTCTCCTGGTCAGCCTGTTGATCTGTGAGGCCCCATGAGTGGAGTTTGCGGATGCCCTCCTCAGGTGAGGCAAAGATTTGAGTGGCGCCATCTTTAGTGATGATCATTTTAGTGGGGAAACCCCATCTGAAGCGCAGTCCATTCGCCCGCACTATGTCAGCAACCCGGGTAAATTCTTTCCGTCTACGCAGTGTGGATGGTGAGATGTCAGCAAAGATTTTTACTCCAGGATAGTCTGCTGGCTGTGTTACTCTGTTGCGGCAGGCTCGCAGGATAATTTCTTTTACATGGAAGTAATAGGCTCTGAGTAGGATATCCCTTGGTGTCGTCTCAGGCAAAAATCTCGGTCTTTGTAGTCGATGGATCCTGTCGATCAGCAGCATGTCTGTTGGGATATCTGGTGCGTAAGCCTTGAATAGGCCTCTAGCATAAACCTGCAGGTTATCTGGTGTGATGGACTCCGGGACCCCCCGTATGCGCAGATTGTTCCTGCGGGCTTGTTCCTCTAGGTCGGTAAGTTTCATTTCAGCTGCTATCTTTTTTCCAGCTGCTCTACATGGGAAGCCAGATCATTGTGGGCTGAGGCGAAGTTTTCCATTTTAGACTCCACGTGTGCCGTGCGCTTCCCCAGTTCCTGGACATCTTTTCGCAAAGAGTCCACTGAATGTTGCCATGTGCTGATTAATTTATGGGAGAGCGCATCCAGCGCGGTTTGCAAATAGTTTTTAGTGATTCCGTCTGTGCTGGTGGCTCGGGGCCTTCATGGGCTGTGTCGCCCGCCTGCGAGGAGGCCCGTGGCAAATCCGGCTCCGTGTTCGTTTTATTTCCAAAGAAATTGTTTTTTCCGCCTTGTTGGCGTCCTTCTTAGTTTTTGGTTGTGCCATCTCGATATTTTTCGGGTATATTTTGTTTGTGTTCGTTGGATGGATGTGGATTGCAGACCCGTATAGCCGGAGCTAGGAATTATGCGTCCATTACTCTCGGCTGCTGGCCACGCCCGGACATTTCAGTAACCGTTCGGGTTCGAGTTCGGTGATTTAATGGCGCCTTTTGAAAAGCTGCAGGGCAGCCAATCAACAAGCGTTTGACTCGTGTGCCCTTAGAAGCCATCATAGCCATTCCTACTAATGGCATGTGACCCTAACTCTATATAAGATGGAGTCACATGAGCTCTTATTAAACATGTCTAGTAAACAGTGAGCAGCCCTATTGTTGTTAAAGAAAACATTACCTGCCTATATCTTGCCCAATGCTTAATATCAGTTTGATGCTTACAGTCATATTAAACAAAAGCCTTTCTGTATAGTTCAGCTAAATTCTGTTTTACGTGCACAAATGATGTTACAACACCCAAGAACTGTAAGGACGAGATAAGAAAACCCTGAGTTAGAGAACGTGCAGAGAATTCTATTGGACAAACTGCATCACTGGGATATCTGCAAAACGTATACGAAACAGCTTTTTATCTGATTATGTGCGCGTCAGCTAAATAACATTGAAAGTGCTAAAACCTCTGTCACTTTGTTTTGTAATTTTGCTTATCTGTTCAATAATAATATTTTAATTTGGACCAGTTGTTTCACGTGAATTTATTATCCTCAACATTTTGGTGCCGAACTTGGGGAGGTGAAAGCGATCAGTGGACGGAACCAGGCCTGGAAACTGAGGACAGGAGACCAACCGGCGCCTCTAATAGGTGAGAACCTTTGTATCTCAATTGCTCTCCCTTCCTCTGATTCCTAAACCCTCTGTCCCCTGTCGTAAGTACAAACCTCCTAAGAACCTGAAACAACTGTTTTATGTTTTAACATCTTTTGTTATGAATGTGTGAGTGAGTGAGGATACTGGTGCATAAAACCCACCGTATCAGTATGCAAGAGGTCCTTTACGGCGTATGATTGAAACTGCCTCAAGACGCACCTCTACGGAGAATGCCTATGGGGGCAGTGATGTGCTAAGTAAGAGCACCCTATCATCCTCAGACACAAAAGTTTCTATCTCTCTGAGTTTGTCAAGTAAATTGTAACTAACCATAGTCTGCACAGCAAAGGGACAAAAAATCATAGAAGGTTCAGTGTGTGTTGATGCAGAGTTTTTACTAAGTGTGCCTTGGTCTGTAAGTGCAAAGTCTTTGGGTACCCCCTGTGCTCTGCCTTTGGACATCGTCGGCTTTTGTCGGCTTCAGTCCACTGCTGCTATTGGGTACAGGGCTACTCCCAGAGAACGAGAGCGACCCTGATCTCTGATCACCTCTCGGCTTTGTTTCTAAGCAAACCTGGTCATGCTGGTTTGAGCCTGTACTCTCCCATGCTAAAGGGCATGTCCCAGAGCTGTAGCAGACTTGTCTCCCATGAATAATCAGACTGTTGAGTCAAGCCTCCTAGGGTGACGAACAGCGGGGATTTTCAGAGTGGGACGAACAGCGGTGATTTTCAGGGTGGGACTTTCCCTGACAGCCACAGCAACAGTGTTGCTAAGAATCGAGAGAGAAGGGTAAGAGTCCCCTCCATCATAGCCGGGCTATGGGAAAAGATCTTAGCAAGGGTGCTATTGCATCACCCTCAAGTAAAGGACGTCCAAAGAGTCCTCCTACCCCACAGGAGAGTATGAATAAGAAATATGGCGTGTGGGTCAGCTGGCATCTGCCAAAGTGGAGCAAGCTGACTAAGGGAATGGATTTTGGGATCCCCAAAGGGGGAACCTTTGAATTATCCCGCTGGGAAAATCTCTACAAAAATTTCAAGCTAAAATTAGTAGAACCAAATGAGAAAGCAGCATGGTGTAGATGGACTGTAGACTACTATCAGAGACAGCAGAAGGCCCAAGGTATTTTTACTGTAGAGACTAAGACAGCATCAGTGAGAACAGACCAGCAGAGAGAGGAGAGTCAGTCTGAGTCAGAAAGGGAAGAGGCAGAACAGATAGAGCAGCTTGCAATCTCACTTGTGGAGCATGCCGTGGACAATACCTAGGGGCCACACAAAAAAATCCTGTTGGCCCAACCACGACATGCCCCACTGGAGGATTGAACCCCCCACCCTCTTTGTACCCACCCCTATATGTTGAACCCCAAGTCAGAGCCACTGCCCCATCATTTGTGCCTCAAAGCCCCCCCCCTCCCCCCCGCGTGGCAAGATCTGTGTGCCCCAAGGGGAGGAAAAGTATTTTGTGGAGTGGAAGGAGAACTCCTAATCACTCCCAAAATAGACTCTGAGGAGGTGAGCAAAATGGCTGAAGAATTTTTATTACCTCAAGCCTCAGCTTACCCTGTCAGACAGCAGTTTATTCCAGGCACAAATGGTCAGGCAGACAGGCACATTACCCAGCATATCCCATGGACACCTGGAGAAATGAAGGGATTTCTTTCATCAGTCCCTAAGCCGTGGAGCAATCCATATGGGTTTGTAAATGAGCTGTACAATATTTCTGTCAGCTACAACCCCACATGGAGAGATCTGCTGCAGATAATAAGAGTTGTGGCTGGTCAAATAGACACTGCTGCTATTTGTACTAAGCTTACTCTGCCACTTAATCCATCAGAGGTAGAGAATAATCCACGTAGGGCATTGGAGTATGTCAACCAGCTCAAGAATAAGATTACGGAGGTTTTCCCTCCACAGTCTTGGGTCCGAGTGACAAATATCCAACAAAAGGCTAAGGAACCAGTGGAAGATTACTTTGAAAGATTTAGGCAGACTGTGGAAGAGGCAGGAGGTAACCTTGAAGATCAAGGTATGGGGAAAATGCTCACTGCCACATTGGTGTCTGGACTGAATAAAGACATCCATGACAAATTGGTTTCTGCCAATTCGGATTGGAGAGACAAATCAGTCCCAGCACTAATGAGCCTAGCGAGCTCAATACAAAGAAACATTGAGGAAGTGCAGGACAAGAAAGCCCAGAGGGTAATGCTAGTCAGTGCCCCTGGGAAACCTCAATGGAAGCAGTTCAGAGGAGCAAACAAGGTGGAACCCAGAAAAGTTAAATGCTATAACTGCGACAAACTGGGTCATTTTGCAAGGGACTGCACAGCCCCTAAGCGGGGGAGACAGAAGAGCAATTGACAGGCAGGGTTTCCAGTGCTACCAGTCATCTCTGAGAGCAGAGGAGGTGATGCCTTTGTTCGCCTGACCCTCTCTGACATGCCATACCATTCTGTGGAGTGCCTGGTAGACACTGGAGCAGCCCACAGTGTTCTCAAAATTTCAGTAGCCCCAAATTTGAAAATTTCTGGACTAATTGATGCTATAGGACTAGCAGGTAAATCTATCATGCTGAGGGAAACTGTAGAGACTCCTGTGACTATAGGTCCGGTTGAGACCTCCCTCTCCTTTGTTCTCAGTGACACTGTTCCCTGCAATTTGCTGGGAAGAGATGCACTGATGAAACTAAAGGCGAACATCCAATATACAGAGGATGGACCGGTAGTCACTACATTAGTGGGATCAGAAGACCACAACACCTTAGAGAGTCTGATCCCCCTAATGGCAGTTCGCATCCTTCCAAAGCAGGATATTCCGCCTGAACTGGAGGATGTACCCCCAGATGTCTGGGCTATAAAAGGTGGTCCAGTGGGTCTGCTAAAACTAGCAGACCCAGTGGTCATTAAGCTCAGACTTGGAGTTAAATTGCCCAGGATTCCTCAGTATCCCCTCAGCATGAAACAATTAAATGGTGTGAGAGACCAAATCAAAATTTTTGTGAATCAGGGGATCCTGATTCCCACAAAATCGCCTGTGAATACATTCTTGTATCCTGTGGCTAAGCCTGGGAGACCAGCACAGTTCCGCCTGGTTCATGATTTGCGGGCAGTAAATAAAATCATTCAAGAGGATTCCCCACTTGTTCCAAATCCTCACACTATTCTAGGAGAAATTCCTTCGAATGCCTCCTGGTTCAGTGTAATAGATCTGGTAGATGCTTTATTTTGTGTCCCTGTGCATCCTGACTCTCAGTACCTGTTTACCTTCACTTTTGAGGGACTGCAGTATGCTTGGACAAGGTTACATAGTTACATAGTTAGATAGCTGAAAAGAGACTTGCGTCCATCAAGTTCAGCCTTCCTCACACCTGTTTTTTGCTGTTGATCCAAAAGAAAAAAAAAAACCAGTTTGAAGCACAATTTTGCAACAAGCTAGGACAAAAAATTCCTTCTTGACCCCAGAATGGCAGTCAGATTTATCCTTGAATCAAGCAGTTATTACCCTACATTGAAAGATTATATCCTTGAATATTCTGTCTTTGCAAGTATGCATCTAGTAGCTGTTTGAACATCTGTATGGACTCTGATAAAACCACTTCTTCAGGCAGAGAATTCCACATCCTGATTGTTCTTACAGTAAAAAACCCTTTCCTTTGCCTTAGACGAAATCTTCTTTCTTCCAGTCTAAACGCATGGCCTCGTGTCCTATGTAAAGTCCGGTTTGTGAATAGATTTCCACACAATGGTTTGTATTGGCCCCGAATATATTTGTATAATGTTATCATATCCCCTCTCAGGCGACGTTTTTCTAAACTAAATAGGTTTAAATTTGTTAACCTTTCTTCATAGCTGATATGTTCCATTCCTTTTATTAATTTTGTAGCCCGCCTCTGCACTTTTTCTAGTGCCATGATATCCCTCTTTAGAACAGGTGCCCAAAATTGCACAGCATATTCAATATGTGGTCTTACCAGTGATTTATAGAGAGGCAAAATGATATTCTCGTCCCGAGAATGAATGCCCTTTTTCATGCATGACAATACCTTACTGGCCTTGGCCACTGCTGATTGACATTGCACATTGTTGCATAGTTTGTTGTCTATAACAATTCCCAAGTCCTTTTCGTGTGTTGTTATCCCTAATTCGCTTCCATTAAGGGTATACGTTGCTTGTGTATTCTTTACGCCGAAGTGCATAACTTTGCATTTTTCAACATTAAATTTCATCTGCCATTTGAGTGCCCAGTCCTCCAGTCTATCTAAATCCTTCTGCAGCAAAGTAATATCTTGCTCACATTGTATTATTTTACAAAGTTTTGTGTCATCTGCAAACACTGAAACATGACTTTCAATGCTGTCTTCAAGATCATTTATAAAAATGTTAAATAGAAGGGGTCCCAGAACAGACCCCTGAGGGACACCACTTGCCACCTCTGTCCAGCTTGAAAATTTACCATTAACGACAACTCTTTGTATTCTGTTTTTAAGCCAATGTTCTACCCAAGAACAAGCATTTTCATCGAGACCGATTTCCTTGAGTTTGAACACTAATCTTTTGTGTGGAACTGTATCAAATGCCTTGGCAAAATCCAAATAGATCACATCCACTGCAACACCCTGATCTATACTTCTACTTACTTGCCACAGGGAATGGTCTCTTCACCATCTGAATTTGGTCAAATCATGAAACAAGTCCTAGACAGGTGGCATGCATCCGTTGGGGTGACTGTTGTGCAGTATGTCGATGATATCCTGCTGGCAGCCACCTCAAGGGAGCTGTGCACCAGAGCAACTGTTTCACTGCTTTCCCACTTTAGCACTGAGGGATGCAAGGTTTCCCCCAGTAAGCTACAGTTCTGCCAGGAAAAAGTCATTTTTCTAGGCCACTGCATATCACAGGGCTCTAAACACATCACTGCGGATAGGGTCTCTGTGATACAGAAGGCACCATACCCACAGAATGCCAAACAGATCAGAGCCTTTTTGGGATTAGTCGGGTACTGCAGACAGTGGATATCTAACATGTCTCAACTCGCTGCTCCCTTATACGCTCTCACCACCCAGACTGGACACATAGTGCTGTCTGCAGAGGAAAAACAGGCTGTGGACAAGTTAAAGGCTGCTATACTTACATCACTGGCGCTTCCAAACTACACCAAGCCCTTCTACCTGTTTTGTCATGAACAGGAGGGACAGGCTTCAGGTGTGCTCACCCAGAAGTATGGAGGGAAACAGAAGCCAGTGGGGTACTTCAGTGCCAAACTGGATCCTGTGATTTCAGCAGGAGCTGCATGTGTAAAATCAGTAGCTGCAGCAGCAATGTTATTTGAAAAAACAACTGACATTGTCCTAGGGAACCAGTTGTTTCTTATGGTTCCTCATGCTGTACAAGCAGTCCTCCACAGCCTAACAACCAGGCACCTCTCTGCAGCCAGACTAACGAAATATGAAATTTCCTTGCTGGTACCATCTAATATCACCATTCTCAGATGCTGTCGGGATCCAGCTGCGAGGGGAGGCTGCACTCCGCTCGCAGTACTCACCCTCCAGCCGTCCGCGGTCCCCTCCTCCTCGTGGGTTCGGCGAGCAGCATCCTTCCAGCCTCGGATGCCGCCCGCATCTTCCTCCACGTCCCCCAGCGTCAGCATGCATGACGCTGCATGCTGGGAGACCGCCCAATATATTACACGTACTGACCCGGCGTTAAAGGCACAGTGCCTCAATCACAGTGGGAGGTTTAGATATCTCCCACGTGTGATTGTTAATTCTGATTGGAAATTATCCAATCAGAATTAACCTTAGGGTTTAAATACTTACCTTTCCTGTTCCTCCCTGCCCTGTTGTGGTCTTTGATTGCTAGTATTGCTTCTGTACTTATGTTTCTGGTTACGTACTCTCTGGCTTGTTAATCTGACTTTGTGACTTTCTCCTACCCTTTGACCTTGGCTTGTTTCTCGTTATTCTGTCTTCTGGTTCCCCTTTCTCGGCTTGTCTCCTGGATATTCTTTGTGTGCTTAGCCTGGCCACTCTAAGGTCCGGTACGGCACCTTTTCTATGTGTGTGTGTGTGTTAGCGTGTTTGGTTCCCCGAATCGTGACATTACAACAGGGCCAAAATGGAACCTGCTAACATTCCACAGTTATTGGTTCATCAGGAAGCCAGAATGGATGCTTTGGACCACCGTATGGGCCATTTTGCTCAGGCTTTACAAATCATACTGGATCGTACCGCTCACTTGCAGCCTGGTGTCCAAGTAGCAGTTGCTACGACGCCAGACCCTGTTCCTGAGTCGGTACCCGCTCCTGCTCATGTAGTGCAAATGACGCCACCACAGCGTTATAGTGGTGATCCGTCATTATGTTGTGGTTTTCTCAACCAGATTGATATCCATTTAGTAGTGAATCCTCATTCCTATCCCACTGATAGAGCCAAGATTGCTTTTCTTATTAACCATCTATCCGGGAAAGCTTTAGCATGGGCTAATCCCATACCGGAAAATACGTCCCCTACATCCTTTGCGGAGTTTTTAACAGCCTTTAAACGTACTTTCGATCTACACGGTAGGGTTGCTTCTGCTGGCAAAGCTCTGCTTAGGGTTCAACAAGGGAACAGATCGGTAGCGGATTACGCTATTGAATTCCGCACTATAGCAGCTGCAGTGGTTTGGAATAATGACGCTCTCGTAACGGCCTTTCATGAGGGTTTGGCCGCTTACATCCTGGACGAAATAACGTCCAGGGAATTGCCTGTCCTTCTGGATGATCTTATTGATTATATCATCCATATTGATAATCGTATTAGAGACAGACGTAGTCAGAGGCGTATGTATACACAGATGTTACCTGCTTTACCCGATACCACGCTACTAGCATTACCCCCTTCTAGCCAACCCCCCCTTGAACCCATGCAATTGGGTGCTACTGGGTTAACTGAGGTTGAAAAATCATATCGAAGAAGGGAAGGGTTATGCCTTTACTGTGGGAAAAGGGGACATCTTCTAAGGACCTGCCCTGAATTGCAGGGAAAACTTCAGCACCTAAGGCCTATAGAGGGGTCGGCCTCGGGTGTTATGTCGTTTTCCCCTCATGTCCCCATCACTAGACCGTTTATTACGGTTATCCTTTTTGTTGGAAATAATACTGTGATTACCAAAGCCTTGATAGATTCAGGGGCTGCTGACAATCTTATGGATGAGAGATTTGCTAAAACCGCATCTGTGACTCTGATCCAAAAAGTAATTCCCTTGGCCATGGAGGCCATAGACGGTAGACCACTGGAGAAATCTCTGGTGACCCATGAGACCCAAGAACTGGTTATGTCTGTGGGTGCCTTGCACAAGGAAAGGTTGTCGTTTCAAATAATCGACTCTCCTACAGCCTCTAACGTTTTGGGCTTCCCCTGGTTGGTTAAACACAACCCAATGATTGATTGGGGTTGTTTGGAGATTCTCTCCTGGGGGAAGTCTTGTCAAAGAGATTGTATGACTCATGTTTGTCCTGTTAGCTTGCTTAATATGGCCACAGCCAAACCACTTTCTGTTTCTGTCCCTCCTGTGTATGCAGACCTAGCTAAGGTGTTTGAAAAAAGGGAGGCAGATAAACTGCCCCCGCACCGTGAATATGATTGTGCCATAAACCTCTTACCTGGTACTATGCCACCTAGGGGTAAGGTATATCCTCTTTCTGAAAAAGAGAACCAAGTCATGGAGGAGTACATACAGGATGCCTTAAGTAAAGGTTTTATCAGAAGGTCCTCCTCTCCTGCTGGGGCTGGTTTCTTTTTCGTTGCCAAAAAGGAGGGTGACCTAAGGCCATGTATAGACTACAGGGGTCTGAACAATATAACGATTAAAAACGCCTACCCTATCCCCCTCATCACTGAGTTGTTTGATCGTGTTAAGGGTTCTAAGTACTTCACTAAACTAGACCTCAGGGGGGCTTATAACCTTGTCCGTATAAAGGAGAATGACGCGTGGAAGACAGCGTTCAAT
Organism: Pelobates fuscus; assembly: GCF_036172605.1. Classification (NCBI taxonomy): domain Eukaryota; kingdom Metazoa; phylum Chordata; class Amphibia; order Anura; family Pelobatidae; genus Pelobates; species Pelobates fuscus. Next base: position 302,718,528 of record NC_086321.1, on the reverse strand, counting down.
ACGCATAGTGGGCATTACGAATATCTGGTCATGCCTTTTGAACTGTGTAATGTTCCTGCTGTGTTTCAGGACCTCATAAATGATGTCCTTAGGGATCTATTGCATGTCTGTGCCGTGGTGTACCTTGACAACATACTTGTATATTCTCCTTATTTGAAGTCACATCATAACCACGTTAGGATGGTGCTTAAAAAGTTATTACAGAACGGACTTTATTGTAAGTTAGAAAAATGTTTGTTCTATCAGACCTCAATGCAATTCCTGGGATATATAATTTCTGAACAGGGTTTCAGTATGGATCCTGCTAAATTTTTCACCACTTATCTCCCCTAGCTGACTAAAAAAGGTCTACACCCTAAGGTTTGGTCTCCTGAAGTCCTTAAGGCCTTCAAAACTCTCAAGAAGGCATTTGCCTCTGCTCCAGTGCTACACCATCCTGATCCTTCTCTTCCCTTTGTTATAGAAGTAGACGCTTCTGAATCAGGTGTGGGAGCAGTACTGTCACAGAGGCTATCGTATGACGAACCCCTCCTGTTGTTATTTTTCAAAAAGGTTGTCTGAACCAGAAAAGAATTACGATGTTGGGAACAGGGAACTATTATCTATTGTGTTAGCTTTTAAGGAATGGAGGTACTTATTAGAGGGTTCTAGACCCAAAATCATGGTTATAACAGATCATCAGATGGTCTCTATTCCTTTCACGCTTCCAATACGTCATTACCTATAGACCTGGTTGGTAAACTATACGTTAAAACAAATGACAGAAAAAAGTTGTTAACTTTATTTCACACCGCCAAACCTGCAATCTAATGGTGCAGCTGAACGTGCAAATCAGTCTGTGGAATTGTATTTGCGCTGCTTCACTAATGCGCACCAGGACGACTGGTCTCGCCTCCTTCCGTGGGCTGAATTTGCCAGGAATACGGTGTCTCATTCGTCTACTGGCTTAAGTCCTTTTGAGGTTGCTTATGGGTTTCGGCCTTCTGTCCTTCCCGGTGCGTTCTCCGACAAGGGAATGCGCGCCTTGGACCAGCACCTCGCCTCTTTGTGAAAGATGTGGGATCAGGTCCATGTTGCGCTGTCTCATACAGCAGCTGCTCAGAAGAAGATCGCTGATCGCCGTAGGGTTGCGGCCCCTTCTTATGTTCCGGGTGATAGGGTATGGTTGTCCTCCAGGAACCTCCATCTCAAGGTTCCCTCGATGAAATTTGCTCCCAGATTCCTTGGTCCCTACAAGGTGTTACGTAGGGTTAACCCCGTTTCCTACTCCCTTGACCTACCTCCTTCCATGCGTATTCCGAACACGTTTCACATCTCGCTTTTGAAGCCCTTGCTGTGTAACCGGTTCTCTCGTCCCCTCGGGCGGCCCGTTTCCCCTCGCGCTGTCCCTAGTGACGTGTACGAGGTGGCTGCCCTTCTCGACTCTCGTGTTTCTAGGGGTCGGCTGCAATATCTGGTGGATTGGAAGGGGCCCTGAGGAGCGGTCTTGGGTTTCGAGCTCTGATCTGCACGCTCCCTCTTTGGTCCGCTCCTTTCATGCCCGGTTTCCTTTGAAGCCTTCTGCTTCCCGCCCTCCGGGCGGTCTTCGAAGGGGGGGTAATGTCGGGATCCCGCGGGCAGCTACGAGGGGGAGGCTGCACTCCGCTCGCAGTACTCACCCTCCAGCCGTCCGCGGTTCCCTCCTCCTCGTGGGTTCGGCGAGCGGCATCCTTCCAGCCTCGGATGCCGCGTCTTCCTCCAAGTCCCCCAGCGGCAGCATGCATGACGCTGCACGCTGGGAGACCACCCAATATATTACACGCCGGGGTCAGTCACCTGACCCGGCGTTAAAGGCACAGTGCCTCAATCACAGTGGGAGGTTTAGATATCTCCCACGTGTGATTGTTAATTCTGATTGGAAATTATCCAATCAGAATTAACCTTAGGGTTTAAATACTTACCTTTCCTGTTCCTCCCTGCCATGTTGTGGTCTTTACTTGCTAGTATTGCTTCTGTACTTGTGTTTCTGGTTACGTACTCTCTGGCTTGTTAATCTGACTTTGTGATTTTCTCCTACCCTTTGACCTCGGCTTGTTTCTCGTTATTCTGTCTTCTGGTTCCCCTTACTTGGCTTGTCTCCTGGATATTCTTTGTGTGCTTAGCCCGGCCACTCTAAGGTCCGGTACGGCACCTTTTCTATGTGTGTGTGTGTGTGTGTTAGCGTGTTTGGTTCCCCGAATTGTGACATTTGCAATGTTTTAAATCCAGCTACCCTTTTGCCATTTCATGGGGAGGACTGGGAGCGACCCCCAGGACATGATTGTGAGCAGGAGCTGGAGCTTTACTATGCCCCTCTCAATCCTGTCTTGGATAAACCCATTCCAAATGCTGAAATGACTCTCTACTGTGACAGAGTCTATGGGAGGGTAATAGAAGGAAGGTATCTAGGACCCAGAATCCTCCATAGTCTATACTCATTCACCTGCCCAATTAGCAACTGCTGAGGCTTTAATTAGCAGGTCTCAGAGCAGAAAGAGTCAGATACAATCTGACCTGCAGAGAGAGAGCAGGTCTGTGCAGAGCAGCATCTAAACAAAGTGCTAAAGGTTGGTGAAACCAATGCTTATTTTTGATTTGTGTAGTTTATTACCCTGGTTAGTAAGGGACATTTCTTTATGTTTAGTTAGTGCTCAAATTTGAGCTAGGATTTATTTTGTAGATTTTCCTTTCTGTTGTGCTGCAGTTTTTGAACAAACTGATTGCTGTATGGATTTTGTGCACGCTCTAAATAAACCAAACCATTTTTGCACCAAAGACTGTTGTTCTATGCCTGTTACCCTAGAGGACTGTGTTGCTTTGCCCATAAAGGTCACAAGATGGTGGAGAATGCGGGCATTTAAAGCACATTTATACGGTCTGTGGGTATAGAGGCCTAAGGTACTGCGACTCTGCAAACTGAGACTGGTTGTTTGAAACAGAGGCCTGCAGGTGTGGTGTGTGTGGTATTTACCAAGTGGCTGAAAAAAAAAAAAAAAACGACAAGCAAGATGGAAGAGTTAGTAAAAGCCTTGGTACAGGCTACTACTACCCAGCAAGACACAAACCGTGTAACAGCGGCGCAGATCAGTAGCCTCATGGAGACACAGCGACAGGCTGTTGTGGTCCAACAGGAGACAAACCGCTTATTGGCCACACAAATAGACTGCATTATGGAAACTCAGCGGGAAGACAGAGACAGACTAACAAGTGCTTTGCAACAAACCATACTGTCAAGTGTAACTACCCCTACTACGGATAAGGGGCGCCGGATTAGAGTTACTGACTTTTTACATAAAGTGAGTGAGGTTGATGACATGGAGGCTTACCTGACAACCTTTGAAAGGATTGCTACCCGAGAAGGATGGCCTCCAGGTCAGTGGGCAGGATTATTAGCCCCTTGCCTCAGTGGAGAATCACAAAAAGCGTATGATGATTTGCCTCTCAGACAAGCACAAGACTATGACCGATTGAAAGCGGAAATACTAACACGGCTTGGAGTTACGCCTGCAGTGCGAGCCCAAAGATATAATGCTTGGGTTTATGATACCGAGAAACCTACTAGGTCACAAATGTATGACCTCTTGAGACTTGCCCAGAAGTGGCTACAGCCAGAAATCAACTCTGCTGCAGTAATCATTGAAAAGGTGGTTATGGATCGCTTCCTCAGGAGTCTGCCGATAGTGCTACGGAAATGGGTCAGTCAAGCGGATCCAAAGGACCCTGAAGAAATGATGAACTTGACAGAGAGATACCGGTTTGCTAATGAAACTCAGAATAAAGAACCTTACCTCAACGCCAAATTGCAAGGTAACAGGATACCGTCAAAGAAGTCTGGTGGGTTTAAAGAAACCAATGGAAAAAAAGATTCTGTACAGACCCATAGACAGACTGACTACCTGGAAAATTGGGTACCCAGGTTCCCAACCCGGCCACACGGCCCATCATCTAGGTATTAGCTCAGGAAATTTTAGGACTGCCCAATGGGAGGATCAAACATTGGTAGCTGCCCGTAACAATGTTCAGGTAGTGGAAGATACTCCTGTTAACCCGGAAACCCAATTGTCCCTTCCTTATTTTGCAGAAAAAAATTATTTACTTTACCGAATAGAGAGGAGGGGGGTTGAAGAGGTTGAGCAATTACTGGTACCTTAATCCCACATAAACCTAGTCTTAAAACTAGCTCACAGCCATGTATTGGGGGGGCATCTTGGGATTGAAAAAAACATTTCCAGAGAGTTAATGTTTATGTTCAGCTGGGTTGGACTACCTAGAGAAGTACTTACAGACCAAGGTACTCCTTTCATGTCACGAGTGATGAAAGAGCTATGTAACTTATTGAAGATTAGACAATTGAAAACTTCAGTGTATCACCCACAAACTGATGGGTTAGTGCAGGGGTAGGCAACCTACGGCACTAGTGCCATGCACGGCACTCGAGGTGTCTTTGCACGGCACTCAAGGCTGCTAGAGTCAAACAGGCTCTGGCCTATCAGGAGTCCCAGTAAAACTTTAGATATCTGCTAATCCGAAAAGGTGGTGAAGGACAATCCTCAATTTATGCATTGCAGCACATAGAGGTAGTGATCTCAGATCACTTCCTCCCAGCACTTGTGAATAGGAAGCCACACTGTAGTAGAGCAGCTCGCAGTTGCTGTTGCAGCTCCTGTCCTTGACATGTACCTGGCCGGACTAGTCCCCACTGGAACCCAGTGAAGCCACCCACACTGCTAGATATACACAGGAATGCAGAATAACCCTCCCCTCATACAAATAATACGGACAGCCCACACACAAACATACACACAATCCGCACAAACGAAACACCACTAACAATCCACATACATGCACACAACCCCACATGCAATACCCCAAACAGCCCCCACACACTTTGACATATCCATCCACACACAATTCCACAAGCAGCACCCATACACAGCTTACATTCACATGTATCATACACAATACCATAAACTACTCATGAACATAAACAATATAATAGCTCATATACGCAGGGTCTTCTTTAACGCGGGGCAAACTGGGCAGCTGCACCGTGAGCCCTGCTGGCCTCAACTATTTCTAACCCTCTGGCTGGTAATCTGCACACTAAGGAGGCCCACCGGGTGGCCCATGCACAAAGGACCACCCGCTGGGCTTCTGTCAGCAGGGACCCGGTCACATGCTGAGGTGCTTTAACAGCGCGAGCGGGCCCCTTGCTTTTCGGCAGCAGGCTGGGAGGAAGTGACGGCCACGCATCACTTCCTCCCACAAAGAGAGGAGCGCGCAGGAAAGAAGAGTAGGCAGATTGGAGGGGGGCTGGCCAAGAGCTCTAGACCCCAACTCCCAATGCCTTCAGCCACTAGCAGGAAAGGTAGGAAACTGGAGGGTGAGTTTTAAAGTGTATGTCTGTGTCAGTATGTCTGTCAGTGTGTGTGTGTCAGTATGTTTGTGTGTCTCATATCTGTGTGTGTCAGTATGTTTGTGTGTCTGTGTGTCAGCATGTCTGCATGTCTGTGTGTCAGTATGTCTGTGTGTGTGTCAGTATGTTTGTATGTCAGCATGTCTGTGTGTATGTCAGTATGTCTCTGTGTGTGTCAGTATATCTGTGTGTGTGTGTGTGTGTGTGTGTGCTTGCAATCATGCCAACACCACATACAAACATATTCCACAAAAACACACAAAAACTGCTTAGTGCTAAATACAGACCTGCAAACATGAGTAAATGGTAGAGCTCCAGCTGTCAATGCATTTCTGGAGTTGCACGACAGGTGGGGATCTACCTTTTAATCACCTGTGCAACAGGGAGACCGCCAAGAATTCTTGCACCTCTCTACTTTAGGTCCGCCACTGTGTTGAGGTGGAGGACGTGATTGCATGCCTGGGAAGAGGGGACAGGGTCCAGGGGGCCCTAAGCAAATGCTTTGCCCAGGGTCCAGTCATTATTAAAGACAGCCCTGCATATATACGTACAAATACAACGATACAAAGCAATTACAGTAAAAATAACACAAGCAGAATACGGCAGCATACACACCTCGATTTATAAAAAAAATAGGACCGGCACGCTACGGGACATCACAATCCTATATCGGCACAGTGCTGCTAAAAGGTTGCCTACCCCTGGGTTAGTGGAAAGATTTAATAAGACATTAAAAGCAATGCTCCGTAAGGTAATTGATAAAGATGGTAAGAATTGGGATTGTTTGCTCCCATATCTAATGTTTGCTATCAGAGAAGTCCCCCAAGCTTCCACAGGGTTCTCACCTTTTGAATTATTATATGGCAGACATCCTAGAGGTCTCCTTAATGTTGCGAAGGAAACATGGGAACAGGAACACACGCCTCATAGGAGTGTTATTGAACATGTGGCACAAATGCAGGATCGCATTGAGGCCATAATGCCAATTGTCAGGGAAAATATGGAGAGAGCTCAGGAAGCCCAGAAAGCTAGTTATATCAGGAATGCTAGACTTAGGGTCTTTCAACCTGGAGACAGGGTTATGGTACTAATCCCCACAGTAGAAAGTAAATTCCTGGCAAACTGGCATGGCCCAAACGAGATCATTGAGCGAGTCAATGAGGTTACTTACAAGGTGAGACAACCTGGTAGAAGAAAGCCCGAACAAATATACCACATAAATTTACTTAAACCCTGGACAGACAGAGAGGCCTTGATGGCCATGACAGATAAAGTTCCTCTGACCAAAGTAGACAAAGTACCAGAGGTTAACATTGCTGACACTCTAGCACCTCATCAGAGAAATGAGGTCTGAGAGTTTGTTCTTAGAAATTGGCATGTGTTTGCTCCAGTACCCGGAAAAACTCATGTTATTAAACATGACATAATTACGGAACCTGGAAAAAGGGTTAACTTAAAACCCTACCGAATCCCAGAGGCCAGAAAAGAAGCCATCAAAGCAGAGGTCTGAAAGATGCTTGAGCTAGGGGTTATCGAGGAATCACAAAGTGAATTGAGTAATCCTATAGTGTTGGTACCCAAGCCAAATGGAGAAATCAGATTCTGTAATGATTTCAGAAAATTAAATGAGATATCAAAATTTGACGCTTATCCCATGCCTAGGGTTTATGACCTAATAGAGAGATTAGGACGGTCCAGATATCTGACTACATTAGATCTGACTAAAGGTTACTGGCAAGTTCCCTTAACGGAGCGGGCCAAAGAAAAAACAGCTTTTTCCACACCAGATGGTTTATTTCACTATAGAGTCTTACCTTTTGGGTTGCATGGTGCACCTGTCACCTTCCAAAGAATGATGGATAGAATCCTTAGGCCCCATAGTGAATACACGGCTGCCTACCTTGACGATGTGGTTATACACAGTACAGATTGGGAAACACACCTTCCCCGAGTTCAGGCAGTAATAAAGTCTATACGAGATGCAGGTCTAACTGCCAATCCATCCAAATGTACGATAGGTTTGGAGGAGGCTAAGTATTTGGGCTACACTATTGGGAGGGATCTCCTGAAACCACAGAAAAGTAAGGTAGATGCTATTGTGGATTGGCCACGTCCTGTGACAAAGAAACAAGTTCAGGCATTTCTGGGCTTAGTGGGCTACTACCGTAGATTCATACCTAACTTTGCTACGATCGCAAACCCGTTGACAGAACTAACTAAGGCAAAAGGCCCAGTTATGATCAAGTGGACTCCCGAGGTAGAGAAGGCATCTAATACCCTGAAGTAGTGCTGACCCAATTTTGGTTGCCCCTGACTTTACAAAAGAATTTGTAGTACAGACAGATGCGTCTGATGTGGGCCTAGGAGCAGTTCTTTCTCAGGTACACAGGGGAGAAGAACATCCCATTATGTACCTGAGCAAGAAGCTGAATCCCCATGAACAGAGATACTCAGTGGTTAAGAAAGAATGCTTGGCCATAAAATGGGCAGTGGAAACACTTAAGTTTTATCTGTTTGGGAGAAGGTTCAAACTTGTCACAGATCATGCGCCATTGACGTGGATGAGACATAACAAGGAAACAAATGCCAGAGTAACTAGGTGGTTCCTTAGTCTTCAGCCATATAACTTCTCTATGGAGCATAGAGCTGGTAAAGACCAGGGGAATGCAGATGGTTTATCCAGAGTCCATTGTTCGTTGTCAAAGGTCGCTACGACCGATGGGTCTAAGCTGGTGGGGGGGATATGTGACAGAGTCTATGGGAGGGTAATAGAAGGAAGGTATCTAGGACCCAGAATCCTCCATAGTCTATACTCATTCACCTGCCCAATTAGCAACTGCTGAGGCTTTAATTAGCAGGTCTCAGAGCAGAAAGAGTCAGATACAATCTGACCTGCAGAGAGAGAGCAGGTCTGTGCAGAGCAGCATCTAAACAAAGTGCTAAAGGTTGGTGAAACCAATGCTTATTTTTGATTTGTGTAGTTTATTACCCTGGTTAGTAAGGGACATTTCTTTATGTTTAGTTAGTGCTCAAATTTGAGCTAGGATTTATTTTGTAGATTTTCCTTTCTGTTGTGCTGCAGTTTTTGAACAAACTGATTGCTGTATGGATTTTGTGCACGCTCTAAATAAACCACACAATTTTTGCACCAGAGACTGTTGTTCTATGCCTGTTACCCTAGAGCAGTGATGGCGAACCTATGGCACGCGTGCCACAGGTGGCACGCTGAGCCGCCTCTGTGGGCACGCGGCCACAGGTCGCCGGAGGGAGGGTGCGCTCCGCCGGCGCATCCATAAGGCGGCACAAGTGGCCGCCTTAGGGTGCAACGGCCCGGCGGGCGCAAAACCGGAGTGACCGGCAGGAGGTGAGCGCATAGCGCTCCCGCCTGCCAGGCACTCTGTGTAGCGTGGCCGAGCGCGCCGCGGTACATGCTTCCTGTACCCGGGCGGACGGAAATTAAGTACTCACAGAGAGAGCACTTCCTGTTACAGGAAACTGAGCTCCGCGGTGCGCTCGGCCACGCTACAAGGTAGGAGATCAAGGACAAGTGGGGATGGGAGGGGGGAAGAAAACTGAGGGAGAGATGGGAGGGGGGAAGAAAACCGAGGGAGAGATGGGAGGGGGGAAGAAAACCGAGGGAGAGATGGGAGGGGGGAAGAAAACCGAGGGAGAGATGGGAGGGGGGAAGAAAACCGAGGGAGAGATGGGAGGGGGGAAGAAAACTAAGGGAGAGATGAGAGGGGGAAGAAAACCGAGGAAAGATGAGGGGGGGGGTAACTGAGGGAGATATGGGGGGAGAAAAGTGTGTGTGGGATGGGGGAAATAAAACTGAGGGAGGGATGGGTGAAAAAAACTGAGGGAGGGATGGGGGAAAGAAAACAGTCGGGGGGAGGGTGGACGACATACACACAGCACCCCTGCGCTACACACATCACCCCACACAAACACACACACACAAACACACACACATCAACACACACAAACACACACACACAAACACACACACATCAACACACACAAACACACATCACCCCACACACACCCCACCCACCCACACACACCACCCCCCACACACACACCACCCCACACACACATCACCCCACTTACACACACACACACACACACACCACCACCCCCACACACACACACCACCCCCCCCCCACACACACACACACCACCCTCCCACACACACACACCACCCCCCCACACACACCACCCCCCCACACACACACCACCCCCCCACCCCCACACCCACCACCTCCACCCCACACACCACCCCCACACACACACACAACCCTACACACAAACACATCACCCACACACAAACACATACACTGTACCCCTCAATGCAGTGTGTGTTTACACGTAGCAGTCTGTGTGTGTGTGTGTGTACTCAGCAGTCTGTGTGTGTGTGTGTGTACTCAGCAGTCTGTGTGTGTGTGTGTGTGTGTACTCAGCAGTATGTGTGTGTGTGTGTGTGTGTGTACTCAGCAGTCTGTGTGTGTGTGTGTACTCAGCAGTCTGTGTGTGTGTGTACTCGGCAGTCTGTGTGTGTGTACTCAGCAGTGTGTGTGTACTCAGCAGTCTGTGTGTGTATTTAGCAGTCTGTGTGTATTTAGCAGTCTGTGTGTGTATTTAGGAGTCTGTGTGTGTGTGTACTCAGCAGTCTCTGTGTGTGTGTACTCAGCAGTCTGTGTGTATTTAGCATTCTGTGTGTGTGTGTACTCAGCAGTCTGTGTGTGTGTATTTAGCAGTCTGTGTGTGTGTGTGTACTCAGCAGTCTGTGTGTGTGTACTCAGCAATCTGTGTGTGTGTACTCAGCAGTGTGTGTGTACTCAGCAGTCTGTTTGTGTTTGTGTGTATTTAGCAGTCTGTGTGTGTGTATTTAGCAGGCTGTGTGTGTATTCAGCAGACTGTGTACTCAGCAGTCTGTGTGTGTATTCAGCAGTCTGCTAAATACAGACAGACTGCTAAGTACACAGACAGACTGCTAAGTACACAGACAGACTGCTAAGTACACAGACAGACAGACTGCTAAATACACATACAGACAGACTGCTTAATACACATACAGACAGACTGCCGAGCACACACACAAACATGTTAATTAGTTCGGACAACTATATGAGTTTTTTCTAAACTTAAACCTCAGTATTCAGGTTTAATTGCCGTTTTGGCACTTTGAGGGAAAAAAATTGGCATGTATTACGGTTTGGGCACTCGGGCTCAAAAAGGTTCGCCATCACTGCCCTAGAGGACTGTGTTGCTTTGCCCATAAAGGTCACACTACGTAGATGGGTCTAGACTTCAGAGACCAGAGGGAGGGTTTGCTGCTGGTTTTGCTGTAGCAGACGACACCTCTATTCTGTACTCTGAGCCCCTTGAGTGCTGAGTTACTTGCCCTGACCAAGGCTTGTGAGCTAGCAGAAGGGAAGACAGTGAACATATATACTGACTCCCGTTATGCCTATGGAATTCTCCATGATTTTGGCTTTTTGTGGCCACATAGAGGCTTCCTGACCTCTAGTGGAAAGGTGGTGAAACATGCAGACCTCATACAGGATCTGCTACAAAAGGTGAAGCTACCCAGAGCCGTAGCTTGTATCAAATGCCAGGCACATCAGCGCACGATTGATCCTATCACTATGGGTAACAACAGGGCAGATGAAGCAGCCAAGAAGGCAGCTCTTATGGTTCTCCAAGAGACAGATAAAACTGTGGAGAATTCGACAATGGAAGTTTTAAAGACCTTCCAAGACCAAACAGGTCCCCAAACTCAGAGCAAATGGACAAATGCTGGTTTCATGATAGGGAATGATGTTTGGAAGCATGGGGATGGTCGATTGTGTGCACCCCCTGTTATATATCCTGTTCTGGCCAGTTTATCTCATCTCCCCTCCCATGTTTCCAAAGGGGGAATGATTGCTAGTGTGAATACATTTTGGTTTGCACCAGGTTTCTCACAATTTGCAACTGAGTGGTGTAAGAAATGCATGATCTGTGCCAAATATAATCCAGGTAAAATGACAAAGGTAGAGATGAAACATCTTGTAAAGTCAGACTACCCATTCCAAAGATTGCAAATAGACTACATCCAGCTACCCAAATGTGGTGTCTATGAGTATGTTTTGGTATGTGTGGATATGTTCTCCTCCTGGGTGGAAGCTTGGCCCGTTGCCAAGGCAACAGCAAGTGTGACTGCTAAAAAACTAATATCTGAAATTGTGTGCAGATATGGTCTACCTGAGACGGTAGAGTCTGATCGAGGAACTCATTTTACTGGGCAAGTGTTTGCAGAGGTAATGAAAGGGTTACAGATTAACCAGCATCTACATACTCCCTACCATCCACAATCATCTGGGAAAGTAGAGAGAAAAAATGGTGTTTTGAAAAATAAAATTGCTAAGATCTGTGAGCAGACAAACCTTACTTGGGTACAAGCCTTACCATTAGCCCTTTTTGCGGTGAGGCACACCCCAAAGAGAAAACATGGTCTTTCGCCATTTGAGATTTTGTTTGGCAGACCACCACTGACAGGCCTTTTCTTTCCACAAGAATTACACGGACAGTATGCTTCTTTAACTGATTATGTTGTGCAGATGCACAAGCAACTGACTAATCTGCATGGAAAAGTTTTCTCTTCATTACCAGATCCAGGAGAAACAACCGGAACTCACCACCTGCACCCTGGAGACTGGGTGGTGATAAGGAGATACGTGAGAAGACATTTAGAGCCCCGATTTGATGGCCCTTACCAGGTATTACTGACCACACCCACCTCAGTCAAGGTGGAAGGGAAACCAAACTGGATACACGCTTCCCACTGTAAGCTAATAGATTTCCAGGTCAGTGATACAAACCTGTGTTCAAAAGGTGAGGCCACTGAATACGACAAGGATTAACAAACTGTCAAAATGCATGTTCTGCCCTGCTTGATTTTCTGTGTTTTGTGTCTTTATGCACAGGTGTACGGCGAGAAGCAGACAATTCCATCTGGCTTTTACATCAACAAACTGCCAAACAGTTGAATGCTACCGACTGCTGGATATGTTCCCATATTCCTGCTAATCATAAAGGAATCCCTTTAATTGGTGTACCCATATCAATGAATGATTTGAATTTAACAGATTATAGTTATGAGGTTCAGATAGATGTAGATCACTCTACTCATAATGCTCTCTCAGATCAAGGGACTTATCTTGAAATTGTTGGTATAATTTCTCCACCTACAGTATGTCTGGGGCCCATGTATGTGAATCACATAGCAAAAATAAAAGGTCACTTTGCCAGTTTACCTAAGGTACATGTGAGGGAAACGCATTGTAGAAATGCTACCTTAACATTTAACATGGAACCTAATGATTCACCATGCGATATGGTAGATGCTGGTTGTAACAGTTTGTGTTTTTGCCCAACATTAAAAGCTTTGTGTGCCCCCAGGTGTGCTTGCTCTGAACAAACAGACAATGATGAGTGGAGCTGTCAAAGTCATGTACACCACAATATGGTATGGTTTAACAAGTGGCTGGGAAAGCATGGTAAGATAATTCCCAGGGTCTTGAGACAAGGACTCTATTACATTTGTGGCAATAAGGCCTACTCATGGCTTCCCATGGGAGCATGGGGTAACTGTACCATAGGAAGAGTTGTACCAGCCATTAGGCCATGCTCAAATATCTCATTGTTTGAAATATACCAAGAGGGAACTAGGTATAAGCGAGAACTATTTTCATCTGCAGATAAAGCCTGGATGTGGTTCCCCTCTTGGACAGGTTGTGGAGTCGAATTAACAAATAAGATAAATAAATATGCTGGTATCATGGAAGGGATCATTAATGAAACCACAAGTTCTATCCATGCCCTAAATGAAGAGTTAGCCCAAGTCAGAAAAGTTGCCCTTCAGAACAGAATGGCTCTCGATTATCTGTTAGCTATAGAAGGGGGAACTTGTGCTATCATAGGCTCAGAATGCTGTACCTGGGTTGAGGACTCCCATGACCCTATAGAGGCACACATAAATAAAGTAAAACAGTTGCAACAAAAAGCTAGCGATATATCTAAGGAAGGATGGAGCCCCTTTTCCTGGATTGGATCTATTGGTGTTTGGTTTAACAATATGCTTTCAAATTTTTTAAAACCCATAGTGGTGCTGATAGGATTGATTTTGATGTGCTTGTTTGCCTGGAAATTTTAGTGATTTGTGTTTCTCGTTGCAGCAACAAGGCGGATACTCTCATTGCCTAAGGTTATATTACAACAGCCACAGAGATGACCGTCTGGGAGCTTTGCTCAACTGCCTGCCTCCCCTGCAGACCCTCTTGCCATTTTGAGAGCCAGGTGGAAGGCATCATCTCTGCGAGGGGAACCCAAAGTTGCACCACATCAGTTTGAGCATTGTATTTGCTTTTAGATAGGGGTATCCAGTATGTAGGATTTAGCCTAGGTCTGTGGTGGGGTGCATCTCTGGCTGCTGTTGTTATCCACTTAGCTAGAGAATGCATGCTTGTGCTTGTGTGTTACCAATAAATATGTGTGAATGCTTAGAGGAAGTGGTCACCAGGTAGGCAGCCCGGAATGGATGAAATCCCACTGTCTATGCAGCTTCTCTGTGTAGTCCGTGATATACGGGCTGTCTAGGGGGTCATTTCCAGTTAGGCAGGTGTTAGTTAGTATAATGAGAAACACAAGGTAATATATATGTGTGATAATAAAATTATCAAAAGGGTGAGAATTGTTAAAGAAAACATTACCTGCCTATATCTTGCCCAATGCTTAATATCAGTTTGATGCTTACAGTCATATTAAACAAAAGCCTTTCTGTATAGTTCAGCTAAATTCTGTTTTACGTGCACAAATGATGTTACAACACCCAAGAACTGTAAGGACGAGATAAGAAAACCCTGAGTTGGAGAACTTGCAGAGAATTCTATTGGACAAACTGCATCACTGGGATATCTGCAAAACGTATAAGAAACAGCTTTTTATCTGATTATGTGCTAAAACCTCTGTCACTTTGTTTTGTAATTTTGCTTATCTGTTCAATAATAATATTTTAATTTGGACCAGTTGTTTCACGTGATTTTATTATCCTCAACAATGTCCTCCCCACCGGCACCCACCCCTGAGCGGCGGGTGGGGGCCCTAAATAACAATGGGGGGGACCTACTGTTTTCCCCTATGGCCCCCACCCCTGCGCGGTGGGTGGGGGCCCTAAATAACAATGAGAGGGGTGGGACCTACTGTCCTCCCCCAGGCCTCCCACTTCTGAGCGGTGGGTGGGGCCCGAAATACGAATGAGGGGGGACCTACTGTCCTCCTCCTCGGCCCCCACCCCTGCGCGGTGGGTGGAAGCCCTAAATAACAATGAGGGGGGGACCTACTGTTATCCTCCCTGGCCCCCACCCCTGAGCGGCGGGTGGGGGCCCTAAATAACAATGGGGGGGACCTACTGTTTTCCCCTATGGCCCCCACCCCTGCGCGGTGGGTGGGGGCCCTAAATAACAATGAGAGGGGTGGGACCTACTGTCCTCCCCCAGGCCTCCCACTTCTGAGCGGTGGGTGGGGCCCGAAATACGAATGAGGGGGGACCTACTGTCCTCCTCCTCGGCCCCCACCCCTGCGCGGTGGGTGGAAGCCCTAAATAACAATGAGGGGGGGACCTACTGTTATCCTCCCTGGCCCCCACCCCTGAGCGGCGGGTGGGGGCCCTAAATAACAATGGGGGGGACCTACTGTTTTCCCCTCTGGCCCCCACCCCTGCGCGGTGGGTGGGGGCCCTAAATAACAATGAGAGATCGGTGGGACCTACTGTCCTCCCCCAGGCCTCCCACCTCTGAGCGGTGGGTGGGGCCCGAAATACGAATGAGGGGGGACCTACTGTCCTCCTCGGCCCCCACCCCTGCGCGGCGGGTGGAAGCCCTAAATAACAATGAGGGGGGACCTACTGTTATCCTCCCTGGCCCCCACCCCTGAGTGGTGGGTGGGGGCCCTAAATAAGAATTAGGGGGGACCTACTGTCCTCCCCCTGGCCCCCACCCCTGCGCTGCGGGTGGGGGCCCTAATAACTGTCCTCCTCCCCCCGGCCCCCACCCCTGAGCGGTGGGTAGGGGCCCTAAATATATATTTCCAGGCACTCGACAACCAAACACTGCTGAGACTTCGCGAGCAAAGATGGCCGCCGCCACGTGTTCGCTTATACAAACAGGGGGCACACCAATAAAACCATTAACGTTTTGTGGTTAGCCTGTTGCTAGTTAATTAATTGGAGACACACGACCCCTTTTGTGTGGTCTCCCGTTCGGCTGTTTGTTCATTTCACGAACAGAATACTCCAATACTGTTCGTGAAACTAGCGTATGAATACCACATTCTTTAAAATGCAAAATTAACACACGAATACAGTTTTAGGCACACTGAAGTGGCTAGGTTTGCCACAATGCTCCCCCAGAACCACAAGCCGGCATACACAGTCTGATCCCAACGGATCGGCTTGGGGATGTCCGGAGGAGTACCCAGAGACCACTTTTCAAGTTCAGTTTGTCTGGATAACCCGTCGGCGTTGCCATTTTGTTTCCCAGGGCAGTAGTGAATTGTAAAGTCAAAAGGCTGCAGCGCCAAACTCCAGCACAGCAGCCTAGCATTGTCTCCGGATACCCTGTTTAGCCACACCAACGGGTTGTGATCTGTGAGTAAGGAAAAGGGTTGCCCATACAAATAGGGTTGCAGCTTTTTGAGGGCCCAGGCATTCCTTTTCGATGGCGGCGTAGCTTACTTCTCTGGGTAGGAGTTTTCTGCTTAAGTAAGCCACAGGATGCTCGCCGCCACCTGCTCCGACTTGGCTCAGCACTGCTCCCAATCCAAACATAAAAGCGTCTGTGTGGACAAGAAATCGTTTAGTTGGATCAGGAGCAGCAAGTACAGATGAATTAACTAGAGCCGCTTTCAATTGTTGGAATGCCTGTTCACACTCTGGGGCCCACACTACTATTTTAGGGAGATTTTTGTGGGTTGGATTGGTGAGTGGCTTGGCCAGGGTGCTGTAATCGGGTACACATTTCTGGTAGTACCCTGCAGTACCTAGGAAGGCCAGGACTTGGGTCTTAGTACAGGGGGTTGGCCATTTGGCTATGGCCTCTATCTTAGCTGGCTCTGGTTTTTGTTGGCCGCTTCCTACTCGGTGGCCCAGGTATTGGACCTCTGCCATCCCTATATGGCACTTACTTGGTTTAAGGGTCAACCCTGCCTCCCTAATCCGGTCTAGTACGGCCCCTTAATGGTCAAGTGTTCTTTCCAGGAGTGGCTAAAAATAGCTATATCGTCTAGGTAGGCGCAAGTGTACTCCTGGAACCCGTCCAATAGCCGATCCACCATTCTCTGGAAGGTAGCCGGAGCGTTCTTCATCCCAAATGGCATGACCTTAAACTGGTACAGGCCAAAGGAGTGACAAACGCCGACTTGGGAATGGCGTCCTCGGCTAGGGGAATTTGCCAGTACCTCTTACAAAGATCTATTGTGGTGAGGTACTGGCCGCTGGCCATTTTATCTATCCGGGGCATAGGGTATGCGTCTGAGAATGTTTTGTCGTTGAGCCTCCTGAAGTCTACGCAGAAGCGAGTAGTCCCATCCTGCTTCGGCACCAGTACTACTGGGGAGGACCAAGGGCTATCGGAGTGTTCTATAACCCCTAACTGCAGCATTTCCTCAATCTCCTTGTGCATACTCTCCTTTACAGATTCAGGTATGCGGTAAGGGGGTTGATGAAAGGGGGTTTGCTCCAGAGTTTCTACCCCGTGGGTCGCTAAGGGGTTATACCCGGGAAGGTTAGAGAAAGTCTCCCTAATCAGACTTTGGGCTTGTGCCCATTCCTGGGGACTCAGGCGCTCACCTAACTGTACCTCTCCCAGGCCCTCGTTCTGGTCCTCCTTCTCTAGGTGGTCTGGGCGAGGCAAGTTATCAAAGTCCTCTGCGACAGAGGCGCAAATAGCGGCTACCTCTTTTATGCGCTCGTAGTAGGGCTTCAACATATGTACGTGGAGCATGTGACTGCCGCCTGCTCCAGCGCATGGGCCGATCACATAGGTGGTATCACATATTAATTCTACCACCTTGTATGGGCCCTGCCATGAGGCCTGCAGCTTGTCATTATGGAACGGCCTTAGTATTAACACTTTCTGCCCTATCTGAAAGCTGCGGTCCCTGGCCCCCCATCATACCATCTGCGCTGTCGTTGTTGGGCCGCCTGGAGATTGGTACGTACCGTCTGGGTCAAAGCCTCCAGGCGCTCCCTAAACTCTAGCACGTATGGGACAATAGGGGTACCATTAGTGGTTACTTCTCCCTCCCAGTGTTCCCTAATGAGGTCTAAGGGACCCCTCACCCTCCTCCCAAACAACAGTTTGAAGGGGGAGAACCCGGTGGACTCTTGGGGAACTTCCCTATATGCAAATAGTAAGTGGGGTAAAAACCATTCCCAGTCCTTTTGGGTGTCTATGAACATACAGATCATCTGTTTAAGTGTTCCGTTATACCGCTCACAGAGACCGTTGGACTGGGGGTGGTAGGCTAAGCTTAACATAGGTTTTACCCCACATACCTTCCAGAGTTGGTGGGTGACCTCTGCAGTGAATTGGGTGCCCCTATCCGAAATAATCTCCTGGGGAAATCCCATGCAGGAGAAAATTTGCATCAGGGTATCCGCTATAGTCTCTGCATGAACAGTGGTCAGTGCCACCGCCTCGGGGTATCTAGTAGCGTAATCCACTACGGTCAAGATGTACTTCTTGCCGGAGAGACTGGGCTTAGCTAAGGGCCCTATTAGGTCAATAGCCACTCTACTAAATGGCTCCTCTATTATTGGGAGGGGATGAAGTTTCGCTTTATAGCGGTCCCCTCGCTTCCCTACTCTCTGGCAGGTATCACACGTTTGACAATATTGTCTAATATCTTTGGAGATACCTGGCCAGAAGGAGTTCTGAGTCTGCCAATGTTTAGTTCGGCTGACCCCTAAATGTCCTGACAGGGGGATATCATGCGCTATGCGTAGCAAATCCTTTCGGTACTTTCTGGGGACAATTAACTGCTTAGTGGGCATAGGAAAAACTGTTACAGACAAGTATTATGTTGTTCTTTGCCATATATGGCTTCGGTACTTGCCTCCCGTACTCTGCTCACGAACGGATTACTTGCACCGATTCGTGAAACGAATAACGAACCATGTTATCACTTGATCGCCCTGAGAGTTGCGGTCTGCGGTTAACCGCAGGTTAATTGGCGGCCTCCGGGCATCCCCGTTCGTGCCGTATCTCCCGATAGTCAAACTACCGAAAGGGTCATGAACTGGGACCACCTACAGCCTGGCGTGTGGCCTCAATTAGAATGTTGAGTGTTGCTGTTAACCGCAAGTTAAGTACCCCCTTCACGGCTGTCTAAGTTCGTCTCCCGAACTGCTGAAACATCCAGCCAGAGAGCGGGGGTTCGTGTACAACTCTGGCCGGTACTCGTTCCACGAGTTTGATGCAGAGGTCCCGCTGCCCATTGAATTACTCAAAAACATGGCCGCCATCTCAGGTTCAGGGACCAAATATGCGAACGGACTTTGTAACGAAGAAACTAAGCATATGGTTCGTGGGGAAGACCCGAATTGTAACTGAAAATTTTGAAGTTGTATATTTTTAACCTGTTTTTTTGTGTGCAATAAAAACGTGGTGTTTAGGCTCTTGGAGATAATTGTATTGTCAAAGCCGTTGGATTCATTATCTCCAAGCTGGGCGGTAACAAATTCAAACAATGCATTGTATTCTGATTGGTTGATCCCTTGTAACATTCCTGTATCCCATCAGGTCCAGAGGGGGCTGTCCCTGGACCTGGGATTTTGCATAAATACTGATCCCTGTGTGCCATTAAAGCAAGTTCTTGTTTGACCTTCAAATCGCAGCCTCGACTCGTTTTGTGGGGGAAAGAGTATCCTAGCTATATAATAGCTAGTGGGATTGCTCTACATTTACAGGATTCGTACGGACTACTAACTGAAGCGGCTCTTCTCACTCTCTACACTGGGATCCAGATCATCCAAGCGGTTCAGCTTTCAGCTAACCTGGGAGTAACCATAACATTTGGTGGCAGAAGTGGGATTGTCCTGGATTTCCTAGGAGAGATACCGAATGGATGGAGAGCGCTTATGACAAATTGAAACGCACAACCTTAAAGGATTTACTCGAAAGCAGAGGGGGAATGCCAGCAACCATCCGAGAAGGGAACTGATCGCAGAATTAACCGAACTGGATCAGAGCTTCACGATGGCAGAAACCCCGACCACGAGTAGTGACGAAAAGACCAGGATTGTTCGGGAGAGGCTCTCACTATATGGGCCGAACCCCTCTATGGAACTGGTGCAGCAACTGATGGCAGAAGCAAACGAGGACATACGGAAGGCTACAGCCCACGAGCTCAGCCTAGTGACTGCACACCGCAACACTAAAGCATTACCGATCGTAATTCCTGCAGAGAACACGGGGAGGCCAAAGATACCCTATGCGGCTTTTAGACCTTTCCTGGAGAACGAGACAGGAATTGACGAATATTTGGCAGATTTCGAGCGGCAATGTGCACTACACCAGATCCCCAACCAAGAGTGGCCCACAATATTGTCTGGAAAGTTATCCGGGCGAGCACTGGAAGCGTTTCGGACTTTGAGTGCTGAGGAAGTGACCCAGTATACGCTGGTCAAAGACACACTCCTGCGGCGATATGCTGTAACTCCTGACACGTATCGCCGACAATTTCGTAGCACGAAAAAGAATTATACAATTATACGCATATGGAATGGGCGCACCGAATGAGAAGAGTAGCCAACCACTGGATGCACGGGAGTAAAGCCGTGACCGCTGAGGAAATTTTACAATTATTTCTGTTGGAACACTTTTATAATGACATAGAACAACAGGGAAAGGTATGGCTGCGAGACAGACGACCTGCTACCTTGGAAGAAGCGGCTAAGTTAGCCGACAAACATTACGATTCCCGTTTGCACGAACCTACGAACTACCGAACAGTGGCATGAGTCGAAGACAATTACCGTATGCCTCCCCGCACTGATTTCCGAGCTCCGGTACCCGTTGGGTACTCGGGACCACCCGGTAACAACCCCTCTGACCGTCCCCGACCAACGTGCTTCAGATGCAAGCAGCCAGGGCATCTCATGGCAAGCTGCCCGCTCAACTCACATCAAACCGCCCGGAATTATAACTACCCTCCCGGGTCATCCCGTCCTGCCAGGGCACTCTGTGTTAACCAAGAGGCCCCTATGGAGGAATATTTGGGACTGCTACATGAAGCAGATCCTGTATATGCCGCTTCAGATAATCGTCAACATCACCGGCAGAAGGTATGGCTTGAGGGTCGCCCTACCGAGGGGCTAAGGGACACGGGGGCTACCACTACACTGGTCCAGAGCCATTTGGTACCAGAATATAAACGATCAGGACAGACTGTGGCTGTTAGAGTGGCAGGGGGGGGATGTCTATAAGATTCCTACCGCTTAAGTGCATCTTGATTGGGGAGCGGGGAAAGGTGCCGTGAACGTGGGCATAATGGATACCGTATTTATTCGAGTATAACGCGCAATTTTTTTTACCGATTTTTAATCTAAAATTAGGGGTGCGCGTTATACTCGAATAAATATTAGCCCAGCAGAAGAGGGAGGGAGTGGGTGCTCCGATAATACCTCCCAGGACCGCCGGGCTCATTACAAGCCCGGCGGTCCTGGGGTGGCAGGCAGCAAGCGTTTACTCACCTCCCTGCAGCTCCTCCAGCTCCCCAGTGTAAATCTCGCGAGACCCGCGGCCAGCTCTGACGGCCGCGGGTCTCGCGAGATTTACACTGGGGAGCTGGAGGAGCTGCAGGGAGGTGAGTAAACGCTTGCTGCCCGGCGGTCCTGGGAGGTATTATCGGAGCACCCACTCCCTCCCTCTTCTGCTGGGCTAATATTTATTCGAGTATAACGAGCACCCCTAATTTTCGATTAAAAATCGGTACAAAATTTTATACCGATTTTTCATCGAAAATTAGGGGTGCGCGTTATACACGTGTGCGCGTTATACTCAAATAAATCCGGTAATTTGCCTGCGGAAGTATTACTGGGCAACGATTTGGGCCCCATGACTTCTGCCTATGCTCCAGTATACAACAATGAGGCGAATCCGGTGACTACTCGAGCACAAGCACAGACGCAGCGAGAACCCTCACCCGTGCGGGAGACACAGGTAAGACTTACCCCGACCTGGACTGACCCTTTAGGCCCCATCCCCTGGGACACCCCAGCTACTTTTGAGACCGAATCTAAGGCCGACCCGACCTTGCACAAATACAGAGAAAGAGCAGAGACCGGAGGGGGCGGGCTAGATAATGAAACATTCTTATGGGAAAAAGGGAAGCTGTATCGCTTGACTGAGAAAAAAGGGACAGCATAGGCGACAACTAGTAGTGCCCCACAAATACTGCCAAGAGATTCCGTTAGCAGGTCACCTAGCTGTGACCCGCACCCTACACCGCATCACCCACACGTTTTTTTGTCCAGGTGGTACACTCTGATGTCCGAACCTATTACAATACATGCGATGTGTGTCAGCGAGTAGGGAGGAGAGGTACACCTGGTGAATATGCCCATTGTAGAGGCACACCTCTAAGGCACACCTGGTGAATATGCCCATTGTAGAGGAGCCATTCAGCAGGGTTGCCATAGACTTAGTAGGGCCACTGGCTACCCCTAGTCCCTCCAGTAAGCGATACATTCTTACTGTAGTGGACTTCGCTACCAGGTACCCAGAGGCTGTAGCCCTATCTAACATCCAAGCAGATACGGTAGCTAATGCGCTGGTTCAGGTGTTCTCTCGGGTAGGATTCTCAAAAGAAATCCTGTCTGACCGAGGCACCCAGTTTACAGCCGAATTGACACAGCAGCTCTGGCAAGTCTGCAAGGGAGGGAGGTTGATGCTCTCCCCTCCCTGTAGCTGGGTCTGCCGCTGGGGATCTGGGCCGCCTGCCCAGCATCCCTGTAGGGCCGGTAGAGAGACTGCGGTCCCATCTCCACCTGCCTGCTGTGGCTCCTCCCAGGACCAGTCTATGAGGCCTGCTGCCTCGGGTATCTCAGGTTGGGGTTGGGGAAGAAGACCGGTTGTCTCTTCCCTCTGCACGGTGCACTGCCGCTGGGGAGGGAGGTCGCTGCTCTCCTCTCCCTGTAACTCAAGCTGCCGCTGGGGAGGGAGGTCGTTGCTCTCCGCTCCCTGTAACTCACCCTGGGGTTGGGGATCTGGGCCGCCTGCCCAGCATCCCTGTAGGGCCGGTAGAGAGACTGCGGTCCCATCTCCACCTGCCATCAGAGGTTCCTCCCAGTATACCTCTACGATATCCTGCCAGCTGAAGGGCTCTCGACCTGGCTCTGCTGCTGTGCTCTCCTGGGGTACCTCTGGATGCTGTGGAGAAAGGGGACCGGTTGTCTCTTCCCGGGCCCCATTGATGAGGTGCTGGTACTCCCACTCAAGGTCACATTCGTTGGTGACTAGGTACCACAGATCTGCCTCTAGGTTAATAGTTCTAGGGAGACCCAGCTTGTCTTCCCGGTCATCATACAGGTCCCAAAAGCGTGAATCTGTAGCCCTACCAAAGTCATCATCGTCCATATTCTCCCAGAATAGATCAGGGCCATTGTAATCCCCACACTCTGGGAATTCATACTCAGCCATCTCTGGAACAAGCTGAGTCGCGTACCACTGTAGCGCCTGGTATGCGGTGTCGAGCCACAGTTCGTTAGATACTAGATACTCTAGTTTAGCTACCCACACTGGAAGGGGTTGTTTGCCCAGGAAGGGCATCCGCTCTGCCATTCGAGCCTGGATTTGCTGCTCTCGGCTGATACTACGATCCCCTCGCCAACGCTGAACTTCCTGTAGGGCTTCTTCCCACAGCTCAAATCTGGCCTCATGTCTGTACCCACACATCTCCTCTTCTGAGACTGCCCAATCCCTCCGGGCTAGGAAGCCACGCATTCTGTAGAGGAACTTTTCCTCCATTTCGGCTACTGTACACGGACTGGCAGGCTCCATGCTGCTCTAGGTAGGGACGCTGCGCAGTGGCTAGCGTTGCCCTCAATACTCTCATACGATACCAGTGCTGTTGGGGTGCTGCTCCTTGCGCTAGGACGCCATCCCACCGCTTGCCACCAAATGTTACGGTTGCCTCCAGGCTGGCTGGAAGTTGGACCGTAGAAAAGGATGCTCCTAGCGCTTTCCAAAGGACCATCAGCACCGTAGCCACCATAAGCACTGCGAACTCCACGAACCACCGCTGCTGGGCTGGTATCTCGCCGTTTGCTCTGCGCCCTGGACCTACGACCAGGCTCCAGGTTCCAATAGGTGAACCTCTCCCTTCTGTAGAGCGGAGCAGGATCAGGAACAAGAGCTCTTACAAGAGCTCAACAGCTAAGGGAGTATGACGAGCATAGCAATCCCTGTAGTGATTATAGCTGTCCCCTACAAACATGAGTCGAGGCTACAAGTTAGAGGGTTAGAAGAGGTCTGAGATGCTGGCACACCCAGCCTGGCTTTTATTGAGGTACAGGCAAACAGGACACTCCCAGGGGGAGGCATAAAATCACCAATAACAGCAAAGTACAGCCCACAGGTTCCCTCCCCTCAGCTTGGGAGATAATTGAGTTTCCTACTGTATCTACTCAATTATCTCCAAGCTAAAATTTACAAATTTTTATACATTTCTATAACTTTCCCATTTTACATGATACATTAATAAAACTTACATTTTTATGAACAACATAATTGGGAAACAACATACTCGATTCGTGAGAATCTGTCCAGTGGTTCCAGAGATATTAAAAAGTCTCTTTGGACCGACCGCACGCCTGTTTGCATGTCCACAAACAGTTCCACAGATTCAGGCTGTGTGGTCGGTCTGTCTCTGCCCTGAAAACCAGTAAAGTCCCATCCGAAGACGGTGTTCGAATAGTCGAACGCACTTCGACATCTGTCGAAGTGCCGAAGTAAACCGCGGTTAAAACCTCCTCGGGGGTCGCTAGTTGAGGACGATCGGTTTCCCATAAGGATGATGAAGTCCCATTCGAACGGGTGTTCGGACGTTCGAACGGGACTTAGTCTCTGGCTGTGGTGTCGAAGGATACGGGCAGGTACAGGTCACCGCGGACCGTGTTGGACTGTTTTAAAATGGCCACTGCCACGTGTTCGAATGTAATGGCGGCCACTTCGACTACTTCGGCGACTTCGGTACTTCGATTGTATCCGAAGTTCAGTATCGAAGTACCAAACAGTTAAAGGGCCCAGAACAGCATACCAGAATCCTTGGTGCCCGAAGGTAAGTCTCAAAAGGTAATATATTCCAGGGCCATAGTCACGAGGAAGGAGGCTGGCCATTAGGCTTCTCCACAATCCAGGGAAGCAGGGCAATGTTCTATTTAAAAAGCCAGTTACTGTCACGTTTAAACATTTCATATGAAGGAACACAACTGCAGATTTCTTATAGTTCGAATATTTATTAGAAGTAATTGGTATTGACTTTAATTCCAATATACAGGTACTGTAGCATTAAGTAATAAATGATAAATGAAGTCCACAGTTACATGCACTGTAGCTTTAAGGAGTAAACGGAACTGAAGCAGCAAGAGTCCTTTAGTAGTATTAGTTAATTAGATGATAAGAAGTTACAATAGTTGTTCCATAGACTTTAACTGAAGAAAGATAGATGCAGCTAACTGAGACAAGTATGTGTTGAAGTTAGCTGTAACGGTTGGCTTTAACGAAGGACTTTGGAGACAGGAAATAACAGCTTTAGATGCAACGTTTATCAGAGAAGTTTTACTTAGCTTCCGGCTTATAGAACACTGGTTCCCGAGATTCCTCAGAGGCAGATTATCCTGCATGGATAGAGTTCAGCTTTAGCCGTGGATGAGGAGAGGCGAAGGGAACTTGAAGTCTTCTATTCCGGTCCGGTAACAGCAGGATTTCACAACTAAGTTGCAGCCGGTTCGTGAGTACAGAACGTAGTTCATTAATCCAGCCTCGATCAGCTGGTGCGGTCAGATTAAATAGGGAGACCGAGTCATGAAGAGGTGTGGCTAAGCTCCGTGGAACCAGGAAGTAAGGGGATATTATAGTTAAGGCATGACAGTATCCCCTCCTTAATGAGCAACCTCTGGGTGCTATTGACTTGGCTTAGAAGGGTAGCGTTTGTGAAACTGGGAAACTAATTTGTCAGCATGAACGTCAGAGGAGTTTTCCCATGTATCCTCATCAACTCCATATCCTTTCCATCTGATGAGATATTGTAAGGAGCCACGATGGAACCTTGAATCCAGTATACTTTGAATCTCGTATTCTTCTTCACCCTGGACCAGTATAGGGTCAGGAGAAGTAGTGACATTCCTTTGGAAAGGGTCAGGATGATGAGGCTTCAGCAAGGACACATGAAAAACAGGATGGAGCTTTAAAGTAGGTGGAAGTTTCAATTTAACAACATTACGGTTGATAATCGATAGTATTGGAAAAGGACCAAGGAAAAGAGAACTTAACTTCTTTGATGGACGGTTTGTAGAAACGTTCTTTGAGGAAAGCCAGACAAGATCACCGATTTGATAAGAAGGTGAAGGTTGTCGTTTTGTATCATAAAACTTCTTTTGAGTGGAGGAGGCCAATTCAAGATTGTCATGCAATTTTTTGAATAAAGAGGACATATGAGAGATTTGATTCGAATCGGAGAGATTAGATGAAGAACTTGTCTGAGCAGGAAATGAGGAAGGATGAAATCCATAATTGGATAGAAATGGAGTCATTTTACTGCTGGTATGAAAAGAGTTATTGTATGCGAATTCTGCCATTGGTAACCAAGTTATCCAATCGTCTTGTAAGTGAGAGCAATAACATCGTAGATATTGTTCTAAGCATTGATTGACTCTTTCAGTTTGTCCATCTGTTTGAGGATGATATGCAGATGATAGTTTACGTTGGATATGAAGAGTGGCACATAAGGCAGTCCAGAATTTGGAGGTAAATTGAGTTCCTCGGTCTGAAATGATTTCGTCTGGCAGTCCGTGAAGTTTAACTATGTTGTCAAGAAATGTTTTCGAAAGTTCAGAGGACGAAGGTAACTTCTTTAAAGGAATGAAATGAGACATTTTTGTGAAGCGGTCTACTACCACTAAAATGGTAGTGTGATGATGAGAAGGAGGTAATTCTACCAAGAAATCCATAGAGATGGATTGCCAAGGTCGTTCAGGAATTGGTAAATTCAATAATTGACCAAATGGTTGATGATGGACATGTTTTGATCTTTGGCATACAGAACAAGATTTAACATAAGATTCAATAGTTTGGTCTTGACGAGGCCACCAATAGTATCTTTTGGACCATTCAAGGGTCTTCTTTATACCTGGATGACCTGCCAGAGGAGAATCATGAATAAATTCGAGTACTTTAATTCTGAAGGATGGAGGCACGTAAATCCGGTCTTTGAAATAGTAGAGACCGTTTTTCTTAGATAATTTAATTGATTTAGGAAGTTCGAGAGCATCTTCACTGAGATCTTTAATGTCGTCAATAAGAGAAGATAAGATTCCAATGACTTTAGGCGAAGGAGGTTCAATCTCAGTGTCCTTATGGATCCTGGAAAGGGCATCAGCCTTTTTGTTTCTAGACCCAGGTCTAAAGACGATTTGGAAGTTGAACCGGGAAAAAAAGAGATTCCATCTTACTTGTCGAGCAGACAGTGTTTTATTGGAGTGAAGATATTCGAGATTTTTATGGTCAGTATAAATGATTAAAGAGTTCCGAGCGCCTTCAAGAAGGTGTCTCCAGGTTTCTAAAGCCACTTTGATACTTAATAATTCTTTTTCTCCTGTAGGATAATTCTTTTCAGCAGGAGATAATGATCGTGAGAAGAAGGCAACAGGATGAAGAGGGTCTTGAGGAGTTTTGTGTTGAGAGAGGACAGCTCCAATTGCAAATTCCGAAGCATCCGTTTCAAGGACATAAAGATATGAAGGATTTGGAAGTTGAAGAATAGGAGCTGTTGTAAACTTTCTCTTTAATTCGGTGAAGGCAGTTTGAGCCTTCTCGTTCCAATTGAAGGGATAATTTTTTCTGTTAAGTTGATTGAGTGGGTGAACTATCTCAGAGTAGTTTTTAATAAATTTTCTGTAGAAATTGGCGAATCCTAGAAATCGCTGTAATTCTTTAACTGTAGAGGGAACAGGCCAGTTGATGATACAATCGACTTTTGCATTGTCCATACCTATTGAATGAGGGGAGATGACATAACCTAAGAAGGTAATTTCTTTGACGTGAAAAACACATTGTTCGGGTTTAGCGAATAATTTGTGAGTTCTGAGTCTTGATAACACCCATCTGACATGTTTTCTATGTTCCTCAGGAGTGTTGGAGTATATGAGAATATCATCTAAATAAATGATGACACAGACGTCCAATAGGTCTCTAAAGATATCATTTATGAAATGTTGAAAAGTTGCAGGGGCGTTGCAGAGGCCAAAAGGCATCACCAGATATTCGAAGAGGCCATATCTTGTTCGGAAAGCAGTTTTCCATTCATCATTAGCCTTTATCCTGATGAGATTATATGCCCCGCGAAGGTCAAGCTTAGTGTAGATGGTAGCAGTTTTTAATCGTTCAACCAGTTCATTGATGAGGGGAAGAGGATAACGATTTTTAACTGTTATTTTGTTTAAGGCTCTGTAATCAATGATAGGACGTATAATCTGGTCTTTGTTTCTTACGAAAAACATACTTGAGGCAGCAGGTGAACTAGAGGGTCTAATGAACCCTTTCCGTAGGTTTTCATCTAGATATTCTTTGAGAATTTGTAATTCAGCCTCAGAGAGAGGGTAGATGTGCCCAAAAGGTACTGGGGCACCAGGTATGAGGTCTATAGGACAATCGTAGGAACGATGAGGCGGGAGCGTTTCAGCTTCTTTTTTACTGAAGACATCTGAAAAGTCTGAATAACAAGAAGGTATGGTTGGTTCTTTGGAGATTTGAAAAATAGGAATTTGCTGTAAACATGTTTCTTTACAATAATGTGAGTTAAAGGTGATAGAGAAAGGAGACCATGAAATTTGAGGGTTGTGGTTCCTTAACCAATTGATCCCTATTATAACGGGATAGAGAGGTGATGGAATAACATCAAATACTAGAAATTCAGTATGAATATGATTGGTGGTTACCTTTAGAGGGATGGTTTCATGAAGAATCGGTCCCGAGGAGATAAAGGAGCCGTCAATCACTTTAACAGGAACAGAAATGGCTTTTTGAACACAAGGAATTTTATTCTTTGTTACAAAGGTTGAATCGATGAATACTCCATGTGCACCAGAATCGATGAGAGCTTCAGTCACAATTCTCACCTTATCCCACTGTATTACAAGGGATACAGGTGTGAACGGAGTGGTCGATGTTGGGGGGGGTGCACTGAAGATCGCAGAGGTATAGGCTTGTCTACCGGCCTTTGTCCGTTTTAGTAAGGGACAATCAGAGACCAGATGATCTTGAGAGGCACAATACATGCATAGGTTTAATTGACGTCTTCGGTTCTTTTCTGCAGGAGTGAGAGGACTTCTTATTACCCCTAATTCCATGGGTTCATTTGGTAAAGAAGTTTTTTCTGGAGCTTTTGAGGGAGTAAAAGATTTTCGGTCTTTAGAATGAAAAAGGGCTTTTTCTGCCTTTCTTTCTCTTAATCTTCTGTCAATGCTGATTGATAAGTGAATTAGAGCGTTCAAAGTAGTAGGGAGTTCTGTTCTAGACAGTTCATCTTTTACAGCTTCAGATAAACCAATTCGAAACTGGTTGCGCAATGTGATGTCATTCCATTGCGTTTCAACAGCCCATCTTTTGAATTCAGCAATATAATCTTCAACGGGTCTATTTCTTTGCTGTAGTGTTCTGATTGTTAAATCAGCTGTAGCTTGTTTATTAGGATCTTCATAGAGAAGAGACATGGCTTCAAAAAATTCATCCAGTGAGCCTAAGATGGGGTCATCATTGTCCAAAAAGGTATGGGCCCAGAACATAGGTTCACCTCTTAGAAAGGAAATAACTGAAAAAACCTTAGATCTTTCTGTGGGATAAGCTCTAGGTTTTAAAGCAATCAATAGTTTGCAGGAATAAAAAAACTCCTTATATTTGGAACGATCACCATAGAATTTTTCAGGGTTACATACAGCAGGATCACTAGCCGAGAGCAGAGTAGTATGAGGAGTACGAGTTTGTAAATCTCTGACATAAGTGAGAAGTCTTTCGTTAGTGACTTGCAGGTCTTGCACATCTTGGGTTAGTGTATCAACTCTTTGATTCAGCGTAGTTATAGTAGAATCGAAATCTGCTGGATCCATTACAATGGCTGGATTAATCTGTCACGTTTAAACATTTCATATGAAGGAACACAACTGCAGATTTCTTATAGTTCGAATATTTATTAGAAGTAATTGGTATTGACTTTAATTCCAATATACAGGTACTGTAGCATTAAGTAATAAATGATAAATGAAGTCCACAGTTACATGCACTGTAGCTTTAAGGAGTAAACGGAACTGAAGCAGCAAGAGTCCTTTAGTAGTATTAGTTAATTAGATGATAAGAAGTTACAATAGTTGTTCCATAGACTTTAACTGAAGAAAGATAGATGCAGCTAACTGAGACAAGTATGTGTTGAAGTTAGCTGTAACGGTTGGCTTTAACGAAGGACTTTGGAGACAGGAAATAACAGCTTTAGATGCAACGTTTATCAGAGAAGTTTTACTTAGCTTCCGGCTTATAGAACACTGGTTCCCGAGATTCCTCAGAGGCAGATTATCCTGCATGGATAGAGTTCAGCTTTAGCCGTGGATGAGGAGAGGCGAAGGGAACTTGAAGTCTTCTATTCCGGTCCGGTAACAGCAGGATTTCACAACTAAGTTGCAGCCGGTTCGTGAGTACAGAACGTAGTTCATTAATCCAGCCTCGATCAGCTGGTGCGGTCAGATTAAATAGGGAGACCGAGTCATGAAGAGGTGTGGCTAAGCTCCGTGGAACCAGGAAGTAAGGGGATATTATAGTTAAGGCATGACAGTTACAAATAACGATTTGTAACAGGAGCAATTAGCCAAATCCGTTCAGGCTAGCCTCCAGTCGGCCCAGAGGAGACAGAAGGTATGGTATGATCGGGGGGCACGGAAGAGAATCTTTACCATAGGGCAAAAAGTCTTAGTACTCAAGTCGGTCAAGACCGACAAACTCCAAGCCTCCTGGCAGGGGCCTTACCAAGTAGTAGAGAAGAAGGGAGACACCACGTACGTGATAGCTAGCTGTCACGACAACAATATTAGAAAAACGTTCCATGTGAATATGCTCAAAGAATACTTTGAGCGACCTGAGAACGTGACAGCGGTATGCTGTCCCCCCCATGAAGACCCAGACAGTCTACCCATACCAGACTTATTAGAAAAGAGCCCCCACACAGACATAGTGACTCAGGTTAAGATAGGGGACCGACTTAGCCACACTGAAAGGGAGCAGCTTAACCAGCTACTTCAAGCCAAAAGCCTCACATTTTCCCAGAAACCTGGATACACTACCTTAACCACCCACCAGGTGGATACCCCGGGGTAAACCCCCTTACGGCAGGCACCTTACCGAATCCCAGAGGCAGTTCGGACAGAAATGAAGAAGGAGATCGATGAGATGCTCCAACTAAGGGTTATTGAGTCTTCCGATAGCCCATGGGCATCCCCAGTAGTTCTAGTACCCAAGAAAGATGGGACTACCCGGTTTTGTGTGGACTATCGGAAACTCAATGAGAAAACAGTGACCGACAGAGTAGACAAGCTACTTGATCGAATAGCCAGGGGAAATTATCTAACTACCATTGACCTATGCAAGGGTTAATGGCAAATTCCCCTGGCCCAGGAGGCTATCCCCAAGTCGGCATTCGTTACCCCGTTCGGCTTATACCATTTTAAGGTAATGCCGTTCGGTATGAAGAATGCCCCAGCCACATTCCAGCGCTTGGTGGATAGGCTCCTGGATGGCTTCCAGAGTTTTGCTTGCGCATATCTGGATGACATAGCGATTCACAGTGAGTCCTGGGAGGACCACTTAGCTCATGTTGGAATGGTTCTGGATCAAATTCTGGCCGCCGGCCTGACTCTGAAGCCGGAAAAAGGCCACTTTGGTATGGCCGAGGTACAGTACCTGGGTCACAGAGTGGAGTGTGGGAAACAGCGACCAGAGCCAGCTAAGATAGAAGCCGTCGCCAATTGGCCCACTTCCTGGGCAATGCCTTCCTGGGCACTGCAGGGTACTACAGACGGTTCGTACTGGACTACAGCACACTGGCCAAACCCTTGACTGACCTGACCAAGAAAAAAACTTACCCCGTCAGTCTCCCCACTGTGAAACAGCTTTTCAGACTCTCAAAATTGCACCTGTGAATGCTCCTGTCTTGGCGGCCCCAGCCCTTAACAAATGTTTTATCATCCATACAGACGCTTCCATGTTCGGGAGCTGTCCTCAGCCAAGTAGGCGAAGACGGAGGAGAGCACCCGGTTGCCTACATCAGCCGTAAGCTCCTGCCACGCAAAGTCAGCTATGCCGCGGTAGAAAAGGAGTGTTTGGCTCTGGTGTGAGCACTAAAGAAACTGACTCCCTATTTGGATGGGCAAGAGTTCACTCTGGTTACAGACCATAACCCGTTGGTGTAGCTAAACCGGGTCTCTGGGGATAATGGCAGACTTTTACGGTGGAGTTTATCACTGCAGCCTTTTAACTTCACCATTACCTACAGACCTGGAAAACAGAATGGCAACGCTGCCAGGTTGTCCAGACAAACAGACCTCAGCCCAGCATAACCATCGGTCTGGGCAGCCTTAGTCTGCCCCGAAAAGGGGTCAGACGGTGTCTGCCAGAGTGTTCCACAAAAAGGGAGCACTGTTACAAAACTGTTACAGACAAGTATTATGTTGTTCTTTGCTATATATGGCTTCGGTACTTGCCTCCTGTACTCTGCTCACGAACGGATTACTTGCACTGATTCGTGAAACGAATAACGGACCACCAGGTCCCTGGTGTGTGCCGCCACTTAACCCCGGTCACCTTTCAAACTACCGAACAGCCGACCACCCTGCGAGGGGAGCGTGTTATCACTTGTTCGCCCTGAGAGTTGCGGTGTGCGGTTAACCGCAGGTTAATTGACGCCCTCCGGGCATCCCCGTTCGTGCCGTATCTCCCGATAGTCAAACTACCGCAAGGGCCACGAACTGGGACCACCTACAGCCTGGCGTGTGGCCTAAATGAGAATGTTGAGTGTTGTGGTTAACCGCAAGTTAAGTACCCCCTTCACGGCGGTCTACGTTCATCTCCCGAACCGCTGAAACATCCAGCCAGAGAGCGGGGGTTCGTGCACCACTCTGGCCGGTACTCGTTCCACGAGTTTGATGCCGAGGTCCCGCTGCCAATTGCATTACTCAAAAACATGGCCAGGGACCAAATATGCGAACGGACTTTGTAACGAAGAAACTAAGCATATGGTTTGTGGGTTTGAGGCGCTCTTCGGTGAACTGTTACACCCAGACCGGGGCCATAGAATGAATGGTAGAAGTCCTGAATTGTAACTAAAAATGTTGAAGTTATATATGTTAAATTTAGATATGGCTAAAGGTAATCTCAAAAAAAGTCCAAGACAGTGATGGACAACAGATTTTTGAGATTACCCACTTTTTCAACTGCAACACAGCCGGTTTGGTATACCTTCTTACCTGCAGCTGCAAAATGCTATATGTGGGTAAAACCTTTAGACCGTTCAAGGAACGGATCAAAGAACACGTAAGATCCCCAAAAAACCGTATGGAAACCCCAATCTCCAGGCATCTAAAAAACGTTCATGAGGGTGTTTCTAGTGAGATTAGGTTCTGCGGATTGGAATGGGTTAAACGTGATCAGAGACGAGGTGATTTTGACAAACTCTTACGTCAAAAGGAGTGTAGGTGGATATACAAACTTAAAACTCTTAGTCCAAAAGGCCTGAACGAAGGTTTTTCTTTTTCCCCCTACATCTAATCATCACTATAGGGTCTCTCTATAGTGCTTGATCCTTATTTGTCGCTTGGATACAGCGACCATATTGACCTTGTATATATGTATATAAATTATTTTTTTGAAAAATCCTTTTTGATGACCTAAACATATTGTCCGTTCACAATTATAATTTTTTGATTATTATTTATAATAATTTTGTGGTATTTACACCTTAACCTGGCACTGGTCTAGTGCATTGAGACTATGACCTTAGAACACTTAGATAAATATATCTTTGTTCATTTATGGGTAAACTATATAATCTGTCACTAGTCTGCCGTTTTGGGTAATATATCCAATGAATACATACGGTGGATTCTTTACCTAATTGGGTCTCAAGCCTAATTCATTCATATGGCGTACTACTAATGTTGTGTGTGAGCTAGGGATACCTTTAGCCATATCTAAATTTAACAGCATTACATAATAGTGACTATTTGTCTAAATAGTGATTGGTGGATCTCAATGAGAGAGGATCCAGTACAGTGATCTAACTTTCTATAGATTATGTTATATGTACCTTCTCTTTACAGTTTAGATGCCCCTTTAAATAAGGTGGATCCTCTCCATTGGAGAATTACTAATGACTATCCTGACCCATTTCCGATATATGGCTTACTTATGGCTACTATATAAGTAGCCAATGAAGGGGATGGACCTTTAAATCAAGGTCTCTGTGCAGATGGACAACCTGCACTGCGTGCGCACATAATATGGCTGGTCGCGTCACCATGGTGATAGCTAACGCAGCCCATACACACAAGACACGTGACACCCTGTTAAACAAGCCCTTTGAATGAGGCGGACTCGACCGGGGTGTAGCCCCGCCCCCAGCCAATCCTCAGCTAAGCTGATTGGAGCGCATGGATGTATGGGCGGGACTTTCCCCGGTATATACTCACCTCCCGTCAGCTGTGCCAGGAGCTCTTGATAAAGGCGTGTGACCGCGCCGAAACGCGCGTCGAGCGTTTGCCGATTTTCTGTTTTACTACTGGGGGATGCAGACGGCTATTTAATACTGGGGGATTTAGCACCTAAGGAGTCTACTGAACCTTTTGCTCAGACATTGTAATATCAGACTGTCTCTTTAGCAGCAGCAGCAGCAGCAACCTTTGGCAATAATAGGAGATAGGGATCTAGCACCTAAGGAGTCTACTGAACCTTTTACTCAGACACTATACTACCAGACTGTCTCTCTAGCAGCAGCAGCAGCTTTTGGCAATACTAGGAGATAGATTTAGCTATTCCTTCAGTCAGCTAGACAGTTTGTCAGTCACATATAGTGTTAGGCTGCCTTGAAGCAGCTATTCTTTTTCAGTCAGCTAGACAGTTTGTCTGTTACATATAGTGCTAGGCTGCCTTGAAGCAGCAGTGTGTAATATATATAAGAGTTAGACTTGGTGAAGACCAATATATATACTTTTATTTGATGTAAATTTATCTAAGCGGTCTCTGCCCCTGGGAGGAATTTGGTTTGCCTTCTTGTGTATGGGGTCTGTGTCCTAGCCCATTCACTTTGGGACACCTACGGACTGGCCCTCAGGTGCAGTCTGTTAAACCATTCTTTCAGTTACATCTATAAAATTTGCGCTCTAACCGATATATTGAGACACTTTCTCCACTGCTGTCTCCACCAAGTGAGTAACTATCTATGTCTGTTATCAAGTTTATCTCCAAGATACTATAACCCTATAAGGAGACATTTGGATATCAGAAACGAATATTATTTACTAGCTAATATTGTGTATATATATATACATAGGTGCTGATATTATGTTTTTCATTGACTAAACAGCTTCCTATGTATTACCACTCTATCTAAGCACAGAGTGGCATAATAGATATACACCCTCCTTCAGTTCACTCTAGACTCCTCTTTACTTGCAACAATTTAGATAAATACTGCATGACAGACTTACTGCACATGGATATTATGTATTTATTCTAATTGGTATACCTTACTAAAATACATTAGAGTCTATGGGAATAGTTGTGGACTCACTTCTATAGCCGGGATATCTATAAAGTCCTGCAGATTGTGGGAACCTCTGGCCTGAGGAATGGGGTCTGTGCGATATCCGATTTAGTATATACTGTACTACATATTGTATTTTTTACTTTAAACTTTATTTCGGATACCTTTGTCACTCCCATTACCTGTGGAGGATATCCATATTGCATCTACCCAGTTTTTAACTCACTTGTATTTTCACGAGTGTTTCACTGTTATTACACTTTGTTTTGTTTTGTCCGTAAGCGGCTTAATAAAGGTTATACCTTATAATTATTCTAATATTTAAGAGATATCATCTGGTGGAATGGATGTCCAACTTTTCCATCTCTAGTGGAACAACCATTTCACTTTAGTCTTTTCCTTTTGCTTTAACTATTGTATGGGGTTCATGCCCTCTGATATCTCTGTAACCCTTTAGGAATTTTGATGTGGGCTCTGTCCACTTCTAATATTTCCTTTCTTGTCTCGTTATATATTTTTAACCAGTTTTTTTGTGTGCAATAAAAACGTGGTGTTTAGGCTCTTGGAGATAATTGTATTGTCAAAGCCGTTGGATTCATTATCTCCAAGCTGGGCGGTAACAAATTCAAACGATGCATTGTATTCTGATTGGTTGATCCCTTGTAACATTCCTGTATCCCATCAGGTCCAGAGGGGGCTGTCCATGGACCTGGGATTTTGCATAAATACTGATCCCTGTGTGCCATTAAAGCCAGTTCTTGTTTGACCTTCAAATCGCAGCCTCGACTCATTTTGTGGGGGAAAGAGTATCCTAGCTAAATAATAGCTAGTGGGATTGTTCTACATTTACAGGATTCGTATGGACTACGAACTGAAGCAGCTCTTCTCACTCTCTACACTGGGATCCGGATCATCCAAGCGGTCCAGCTTTCAGCTAGCCTGGGACTAACCGTAACACGGTATAACAAGCCTTTGTCCCAGGCATATCTCTCTCCTTCTAGACCAGCCTGGCTGTTGGCTATTCTATCTTTATATACCTGCAGGGAGGGGTCTAGGGCTACCTCGCTGCCAAATTCTAAGGGGGCATTCGAGGGGAGAGTAGAGGGGGTGTGGGGTAAGTTGCTTACCTGAGCCTCAGAGTGGTTAGACGGAACTGCAGTGCGGGCCTGTTGCCGAGTGACAACTGGGTAGGCTTCTTGGATGGTGTTTTGGGGGACAAAAGCTGACGTAAGCTGCCCCAAGTCGTTGCCCAAAATAACATCGTCTGGCAGATCTTGCATGATCCCCACCTCAACGCCCCCCAACCCTGCTCCCCAATCCAAATGCACCTTGGCAGTGGGGACTTTGTAAATTGCTCCCCCTGCTACTCGTACTGCCACACAATCCCCGGTAAGATGGTTCTTGGGGACAAAGTGGTTCCGGACCAATGTCAAAGTGGCCCCAGAGTCACGTAATCCCTGTACACTTCTCCCTTCCAGGTGTACGACCCGGTGATGACCCTGTCGTTTCTCGGAGGCGGCTTGGATGGGGTTAACCTCATGAAGTGCCCCCAGTGGTTTCCCTACCGGTACGGCTGTAGTGTGTGGGACCTCGGTGTTCACTCTGGTAGCAATGTACAGCAGCCCGAGCACTGGGAGGTTGGCCTTGGTTATGCCAGGCTTGTCGGTTTCTGTTCCGGGGGCATTCTCGTTGTACATGACCCAGCTGGTTGCAGGTGTGGCATCGAATATGCGGTCTGGTTGGGTACCTTGGTGGATACTGGTTATTGGCCCCTCCGGATCGTGGTTGGATCGACGTGGCAGGCGCTGGAAGAGGTACTGCAGAGCTGGAAAAGACGCGAACTGTGAGCGCCGGTGTCGCCTTGCGTCTTGGTGTTCATCCACTAACTTGGCTGTGTCTTCTAGGGTATAGGGTTTTTGGTCCCTTACCCAGTTCTGTAGGTCCGGTGTCAGCCCCTTGAAAAATTGCTCTAACACGACCAATTGAATCAGGTCTTCCAGGGTAGTGGTTTGTGTCGCTTCTATCCATTCCTTGGCGGCTCGGTGTAGATGATGGGCCCATTCTACATGAGAGTCTTTGTCGTGTTTCCTAAGCTCCCGAAATTTCTGTCTGTAGGCCTCTGGGGTAATGGCATAACGTGCTAGGATGGCCTGTTTTACCTTCTGGTAGTTCCTGCTGTCCTCATCTGGAAC
Source organism: Pelobates fuscus (assembly GCF_036172605.1). Taxonomy (NCBI): domain Eukaryota; kingdom Metazoa; phylum Chordata; class Amphibia; order Anura; family Pelobatidae; genus Pelobates; species Pelobates fuscus. Next base: position 302,680,788 of record NC_086321.1, on the reverse strand, counting down.
TGCGCAGTACGCCTCTGCTGCGCGGCCCGATAATCTACCGGCAAGCAGGGGTACCTGGTCTGCTGGGCTGATATCATGCAGCTGATATCATCTTTCAAAATCCTGCAGATATCCGTCAATGTCGTCTGCTGTATCCGTATAGTTTTTAAATGCCTGGTAGGGAATCTTAGCTTTTCCCTGAGTGCATGGTGTGTGTTTGGCACGAATGCTGTGTGAATGGTTGCCCTTTCGGGTGAACTCACAATTCGTGTGAACGAACGGCACTCAATTGTACCCCGGAAGTCGTGGGGAGGCGAAATGTCAGTGGATCAGCTGTCAGGTTACCGGAACTGCGGTCGGCCTAGTCAGAGTCAGGTAAGGCAGGTAGCTGAAACACTGTGGAGCGAGGTTAAGGTGAGTGGACCGGAACTGGAAGTCAGTGGTTCTGCATGAACCTAGCGGTGACGGTTCTGATGTGGAGGGGGCCTTAGCTTATATAGTCCTTACATTGGCTCCCTGTATCCTATAGGAGTCAATTCAAAGTGCTAACCCATACATTTAAAGCACTGAACAATTCCAGCCCCTCTTATATCTCTTTACTGATCCAGAGGTATGCTCCTCCTCGTACCCTCCGCTCTGCCTGCGACCACCTCCTGACCGTTGCTCGCACCCGTACGGCCAACTCGCGCTTGCAGGACCTCTCACGGGCGGCTCCTCTCCTTTGGAATAACTTGCCTACTGCCATCAGACTCTCCCCTAGTCTTCAATCATTTAAGAAGGGCCTTAAAACCCATCTCTTCAGGAAAGCGTATGGCCACCCAGAGTAATCTCTCCCTTACATACCTGTCTCTTGCTCTCTCCTATGGGATAGTGCTTTGCTCTCTCCTCCAGCTCTGCTTCACTCCTACTTGATATTTCCTATCCTAATGTTTCTTTTTTTTTTTTTTTGAATTCTTTATTTTTGCAGTGCATATGTTGATAACAATCAGGCACGTGGTACCCCAAAGGCAATCCGCATGCACATTCAAAACAGAGAGTGAGTGACATAGAAAGCATTAGGGTATTGTAGTACAATGCACTAATTTTATAATTATAAACGAGCTTACATCATGCTATAGGCATACTTTAGATTATAAGATTATATTACATCGCATCTAAATAACACTTGTTGGTAACATTTTGGGTATTTCTTAAGGCTGTAGTTTAGTGTAGATTTGGTTACATCTTATTGTAAGTGAGCCTTTAATTGCTTCTACTGCATGGCACACGTCAGCCAGCTCTCAATGGTACCTTAACTCAGGGGGCCACCACAAAACAATAATACAAGGCAGAGTCCACTGTAGCTGCATAGAAGTGGTGGCGTGGCAGCAGTCCCACCCGCAGCACAGCAGCGAAAGTCAGCCAACTCCCATGGTTGGCAGGAGCGATGTGCTGTCCAAAGAGTCCCATGGAGCCTTGATGTCGTCGGTCAAGTGAGCTGGTGGGGCTCTACCACCGCCCCCCAGTCCTCCGTGAGTACCTTGAGTGGAGGGGGTCTGGGCTTGGCGGCAAGTCGGCCTCTTCGCTCCCAACGTAAATCTGTAGGCTAGTGTCACACCCTGTTCTCTCGGTGCAGGGGTAAAGACCTTCTGGGTATCAGTGGCGGCTGTGCGTGTCCTTGGGTGGCCGATGCGTTGTGTCATCCTCCCATCTCCGCTGGCCGCGGGCTGAGCGTAGGCTCTCCGAGTATGTCGCTTCGGCTTGGATAGCGGGTGGCAGTGTGTGGGGGGTCTCATGGCACGTCGGGACCCAGGCTGGCTGCGTTGAATGCATGGTCTGGGCATAGCCTTCAATCTCCTCTGCTGCTTCGCACCGGTCTGTGGCATAGTTGTGCGTATGGGAGCAGGTTTGTGTGCATGCGAGGTAGTGGGTAGTGGAGAGACTGTTGTAGTCGCCTGGTTCCGAGCCAGTGTGGCCCACAGCTGTGTCCAGAAATGGTCGAAGGCTGCTGTTAAGCGGTCCTCTTGGGGGATCACGCCTGCCTGGCGCGCCAGTAGAGGTTGGGTGGGTGTAGGCCCAGCAGCCCGGGCAGCAGCCGCCATCTTGGTGGGTGAGTAAGGGATGCAGGTAGTCGCGGAGGCTTTTAGGGTCCTGTGGCCCTGTGGAATGTGGACCGGGATAACCCCCGCCAGTCTATAGGGGGGGGAACGTGGGCTCAGCAGTGTGTCAGCCGGGTATGGAAGCGGCGGAAGAGCGGCCGTCTCTCCCATGCCGCCCATGTGAGTAGGCCGCATGTCAGCGCCGAGCGGGATATCCGCGTTTGAGGTGTCGATGGGTAGATCTCGATGTCCCCAGCTCGGTAGCAGCATTCAAGGGCTCGGATTGGGTATTGATTTTGGCAGATTCTGCGAGTTTTTGTCCGTTTGCTCAGGAGCGTCCGCTCGGCTCAGCGGTCAGGCCCCGCCCCCCTAATGTTTCTAATACCCCACCTCCTATAGACTGTAAGCTCATTTGAGCAGGGTCCTCTTCAACCTATTGTTCATGTAAATTTTCTTGTAATTGTCTTATTTATTGTTACATCCCCCCTCTCAAAATATTGTAGGGCGCTACGGAATCTGTTGGCGCTATATAAATAGCAATAATAATAATAATAATAATATAGCCAGGTAACCCCTCCCACAATTACAGGCCAAGCCTTTTTATTTATATATATGTATAGTGCTAGAAATCCTGAATACTTATCTTGTTCCCGGGTGCAAGTCATGTAATTGTAAAGTGAAATATATACTCACCTTAAGTGCTGCAAAGAACCGGCGGCTTCCTGTTGGGTCACAGGTGGATGTTCCATCCCTAAAAGTGACGTAATGCCGTAATCGCATCACACGCGCTGCCATTACAGTTACCATTGCGACACCTGTGAGCGGATAATAAACTTCAGGACTCAATAGGAATAGTTACCCTGTGTCCCGTTGTATCCATTTACTTGATGTGCATGTATTTAGGTTTGGGAAGTAATTTAGAATGGCATGACTTGTGATGGAATAGCCATAACAGCTTATATTGTATATTATATAACAGCTTATGTTGCTAATGCAATGTATCTTCTAAAATATTTAGTGAAGTGCACAGAGTTAAAAGTTACTTTCAAAAAAGTGTATGTGCATTAATAAAGTGCTTGGTGGTAAACTGCTTTGTAATAAGTGCTTAATATATAATAAAGTGCCATGTAAGATACAAAATGCTTAGTTAATCAATTAAAAATCCTAGTGTCTAAACTGTGACTTAGAGCAGTGTTTCCCAATCGGTGTTCCGCTGCGGAACACGAATTGGGGTTCTGCCAAAAAATTTGAAAATAAAATGGCCGCGGGCAGCAAGGGAACAGGGAGCAGTGATCTCTCTGCTCAGCTCCCTCACGAGCACAGCAGTGATGCTGGAGCCGGAATATGACGTCACTCCGGCTACGGCATCACTAAGAGGTGCGCGAGGGAGCTGGGCAGGGAGATCAGAGCTTCCTCGCCACCCACCTCCACCGCTCACATGTCTGCCAGATCTCCCGACCGCCCGCCAAGCTGTAGCCAGCCCCACTGGACCACAGGGACTTTATGCCAGCAGCCCCACTGGACCCCAGGGACTCCATGCCAGCACAAGGTAGGGGAGCTTAGTGGAGTAAAATGTTAAAAATGAATAAATTGTATGTTAGGGAGTTAGGGAGTTAGGGAGTTTGTATGTGTTTGTGTGTTTGTCAGTGAGAGTGAATGTGTGCTTGTCAGTGAGTGTGTGAGTATATGTGTGTATATGAGAATGTATCTGTTCTTGTCAATGAGAGTGTATATTTGTTTGTGTGTGTCTGTAAAAGAGTATGTGTGTCTGTCAAAGAGTGTATGTTTGTAAGTGAGCGTGTATGTGTGTCTGTCAAAGAGTGTGTGTGTTTGTCAGTGAGAGTGTATGTAGTGTGTGCGTTTGTCAGTGAGAGTGTATGTGTACAAACAAAAAATGTGAACACAACCCCAGTGAAAAAAAGTGTATAATTTAAAACAAACCGGAACTTCCCTGTATTAGGTGAAGTATCCAGATAGGTCCCCAAAGACTTCCTCCTGTCTTCAACAAATATATACAAATAGAATAGGGGATAATCTGCTAAATACAGATAGAATGGAAAAGCATAGCGTTTAACTGTGTGGAAGTGAGTGACACTATGTTAATTACAATTGGCCACTCACAAATTTTCAGATGGAAAACAGCCTTAAGTGAAATCTTTTCTTCAGTAATCACTGTATTTTCTCATCTTCACAGTCCCATCAGTAGGTTGGAATATAAAACTCAGAAAAAGAAATATACAAAAAATGTAGTGCACTTCCAGAATGTAGTAAAAAAGAAATTGAATAACTTACATGTAGGCTTAAAACAAATCACATATCACCACTGGGCGTCCTACGCGTTTCGTCCTAAAATCGGACTTCCTCAGGGACTTGGTGGATCAATAACAACAGAATAGAGTGTATGTGTGTCTGTCAAAGGGTGTGTGTGTATGTGCCAGTATGTATCAGTGTGTTTGTATGTGCCTGTGTGTGTAACCTGTCAGTGTGTATATGTGGGTGCAAGTGTGTGTATGTTACTGCATGTATCTGAGTGTGTGTGTATTTGTGAGTCAAGATATGTGTGTCAGTGTGTATCTGAGTGTGTGTATCTGTGTGTAAAGCTGTGTGTCAGTGTGTATCTGTGTGCCAGTGTGTGTGTATATCTGTGTGTCAGATACATATACACACTGACACAGAGATACACACACACTGGTGCATACAAACACAGATACACACATCTGTACACATACTGGCACATACAAACACAGATACACACACCTTGACACACAGGTACATACATACACAGACACACACAGATACACACTGTGTGCCAAGGTGTGTGTGTCTGTGTGCCACTATCGGTCAGATTCATACACACTGGCACATACAAACACAGATACACACACTTTGAAACATAGATACACACACCTTGACACACAGATACAGGGCTGCCATCAGAAATTTTGGGGCCCCTGACACAGCTCAAGGTCTGGGCCCCCCGGCGCCTGCACCCGAGTCCCCTCCCCCCCCCCCCCCGAGTCCGCCCACAGGGATGCAGTGTCTGCAGGGCCGGTGCAAGGATTTTTGCCGCCCTAGGCAAAAGTAAAGTTTGCCGCCCCCCATGTGACATCACAGTGCCCCACCCATATGATCTGCCATGTTAACTAACACAGTGCTGCAGTGCCGCCGTGTTTACAATAAAAGGCCTGCAGGGACAGGCTATAGACACCAGAACCACTACATTAAGCTGCAGTGGTTCTGATACCGGAGAAACTGACGGAAGCCAAGCACAGAGAGATGGACACAGGTTTCTTCAGGAAGGAAGAGATTCTTTATTCGGTTCACCGATCGGGACTCAGAGGGACTAATGTCACCAAAATACAACAAGTTCTGAGCCCCGGACAATAGTGCAGGCTCCTTATATAGGCACATAACTCCTCCCATATTAAGCTCCACCCACACATTCTCTTAACCAATCAAAATGAACAAGAACTAACTTCCTGCTTGACCGCATGGCTTGTCCAGCACAATGGAGGAGGGGAATACTACATCCTGTATTCTCGCACATGCTCCGTACACTACTGATCGTATCTTGCCACGTGCAACCAACCGACCAATACGTCAGCATATGCACGTACACATGCCACGTGGTAATCTCGGCCTACTAAATTTATTTTTACCGAGATTCCACCACATTCCCCCCTTTGATGCCTCTGATATTTCACAATTACTTGAGGCATCACTTAACCTTGGTTTGCATACACCTCAGGTTACCATGAATCAGACCAGACTTTTCTATGATGTGAATCCCTCAACACTCCTCTTCCTGCATTGGTTCTCCCTGATTTAGAGCCTCATATTTATATATGGCCATTATCTGTGCAGCCGCCTTCCTTTCTGCTATATTTTCTATCAGGCTCTGCACATGGCAGGAGTAAACACAACATTAAAATCAGTATGACTCCGCCTACCAATGCCTTAAGCCCTCCAAACTGCTCATACCAGTTACCAAACCAACTACTTGGATTGTACCCTTTCCATACCTGAGTAGGCACATGCGCTAGTTTAACCATATGGCTAGTAAGCTCAGCTATTGCTTGCCCTTCGTCATCTATTTGAAGACAGCAATTGCTCAGGTTAAACTTCCCACATACACCTCCCTCTACTGCCAATAGGTAATCCAAGGCTAATCTATTTTGGTAAACTGCTGTTCTCATCCTGGTATTATGCTTCGCTAGAAGATTGAGCGCTTGTGAGGTCTCATTAGTAATTATCTCAACCACCGCCTGTAACCTTATAATGCGTTTGAGCATATATATTGGGGTCCTATACCCGAAAGTACCATCCTCTGCCCAAGTGGCTGGCCCATAATAGTCTATAATACGCTGGGGAGGCCATTCATCATCTTCCCAGGCGCCTATCTCTATGGGTCCTCTTTTCTTCCTATGATTCACATCATAGACTTTAACTCCCAAAGTTTCACCTGTTTCAATAGGTAACAAGAAGAAGGATGGTTTGAGCATACCCGACACACATGCCCCTTCCCAGTCCTGTGGCAACTCCGAATAGGCCTTCTTACCACAGATCCAGTACAAATTTGCTGGGGCTTTCCAACTAGATGTGATAGATAAGTCAAACCATACGTCCTTTAAATTGGCATATTTTGCAAACGGTTAGATGGTTCTGAGACATTTGAAGCCGACCACCAAGTTGTATTCTTTGTATCATCATCTTACGCTTTTTGCCCTAGACAAGTTAATTCTCCTACAGAAGTATTAAACATCCTTCCTTTCCTTGCTATGCAAATATAACCTATGATGGAGGTTTTTAATCTCCACTCAGATTTACCTCTAACACTCATCTGATAATCGGCTTGTGAAGATATTAATTGTTCAACTGCCTCAGAACCGGACATTACCTCCTTTGCTTCCCAAGGCCATTGGTCTCCCATGTTAGTACCTCCACACACATAGCAGTTGGTTACATTAAGACTACCAGCAATACTCTCAGCTAAATCTATGAACAGGTTTTTAGCGTTATGGGGGATCTTATTATCTACACTCATCTCTTCATAAAAGGAATGGAATACCTGATGAGTTTGGGAGGTTACAGTATCGGTCTCTATCCCTATAAACAATATTGTCCCAGGGTCCAAACCCGTCCCATATATTTGAAACCCAAATAAGTTACCATATCTATCTAAGAATTGGTCAGGATTATTTATAAGAATATGGACTGGATTGCATTAAATAGACTTACAGTATGGATTGGTAGGCAACTTAGTAACAATCATATCCTTGTCTGCTGTCTGTCCCCAAGTTGCCCACCCCACACAAGACCAATATGGGCAAAAATTATATTCCCTATTTGGGCATCTCGGACTCACATACTTATTTTTACTACTGGGACAAATATATTTATCATTAGACCCATCTAAGATCCCCACATACATTCCACGGCTTTCTACCACTTGATATCGCCTTACATGCATCAAATAGCAGAACACCCGAAGAATGTACGGATTCTAACACTGTTTTATTTATTAGGGTCCCCTGAGGATCTCCATTCCTGAGGGTCAACCAAATTGTACGAGGTTGATACTCCGGATTGAAGCACCTAGGTTCTCCTACTCCTAAATGGCATACACTATACTCTATATTTAGGTATCTACACCTAGACACATCACCTTTACACTCATACTGTGAATGCCAAATTAGGGTCTGGGAAATATGATTACCTGTTCTTGTAGTCTTAATGCAAACCTCACAGCTAGGAGTGTCGGTACCTCTACCTTCCTGAATATAAAAAGACATATAAATAAACATTATCATTAGCACATCTTTCGTCGGCTGCATCCTCAATCTTCGTCCGTGCGATGGCACCTCAGCTTCCAGGGTGTAAGGGCTGCAGGGAATGGAGTTCTGCTCGTCTTCACAGGGGTCCCTTCGAGACTTTCCTGACTTTTAATAACACGTTGGTGAGCGGACAGGCGTTATTATGGCCGTCTAAACACTCACTTACCAATCTCTGAAACAACAATATTTGTAATCCACAAGGTTTCCTCGTCACTCCGACTGAGTCGTGCGCTTTAACCGGATCTTGCAGGGATTCTCTGGATCTGGTGTAGCTTGCCAAGAATCTACTGCTGCTGGTTTAACCCTGGAGTGATGAATCCACGGAGTCACTTCGCCCACTTTTATTGCTGTAGGGGTAGACAAAAGAACAACATAAGGACCCCTCCACTTAGGCCCTAGCGGTATATTATTCCACTCTTTAATCCACACTTGGTCTCCTGGATGGTAACTATGAACAGGGGGATAAATATTCACAGGTAATCTATCTTGTACCCATTTCTGTACCTCCTCCATAGTCTTACCCAACTCTACAACCTGCTGCCGGGTAATTCCTTCTCCCAACTGACTCAAATCCCCCCTTAAGTTACCAAGTACGGGAGGTGGATGCCCATACATGATTTCAAAAAGAGACAGACCCATCCTTCTGGTAGGTGTACTGTGAATGCGCAACAAAGCTATAGGCAAAAGAACGTTCCACTTAAGTTGGGTTTCCTGACACATCTTTGCCAACTGATTCTTAATAGTTCTATTCATTCTTTCTACTTTACCAGAACTCTGAGGTCTATATGCCGTATGAAGTCTCCACTTAATACCAAGCATATGAGTCAGTTGTTGTAGGCACTGATGAACAAAGGCTGGACCATTGTCCGATCCTATAGAGGAGGGTAGTCCATATCGGGGTATTATTTCTCGTAGCAGGAATCTCACAACTTCTCCTGCTTTCTCTGTACGAGTAGGACATGCTTCTACCCAGCCTGAATAGGTGCACACAACTACTAGTAGGTAGCGATGTCCACCAGATTTAGGCATAACTGTATAGTCAATTTGTAGATCGGACATAGGGAGTCCCCCCATGTGGCGAAACCGAACTCGCCACGTGTCCTTGGAGGGGGCTGCTTGCCCGCCTCTTGCCTTTGGACTATGGACCAGACCTTATGTGAATGTGTTAACCCAGATAGTTATGCCATGGAGCCCATTCGTGTAGTTAAAGACTTCGGCTCCGTGGCGAGTGAACTGTGTGAGTAGGATCTGCGCGCTATTCGGTAGTTTTGTGCGCGCAGATCCCAGCTATCTGGGGATATGTGAAATGTCTGTGTGTTATGGATAAAAAGTAACTTTCTGTATTTTAAAGTATTTTATGTCTTTTACTGTCTTTTTGTCTGCCATGTGGGTAATGGAGTTTTGCCTCAGTCCTTGGAGATAATTAGATTCCTTCCTCAATTATCTCCAGGCCAGAGGGGAGGGATTGTGAGGCATTGTGGGAGGTAACCGGTCTGAGCTGGAAAGTCATGCTAACAGGGGTTTTAAAAGATACTTTACTAACTTTTGAACCCCTGGTCTGATTCATGCCATTTTTTAATATGTTGTTCCCTTGAATGGATTGATTGTGGATATGTATTTTTATGTGAATGTGATGTATGGTTTTAGAGTTATGAAAGTTGGGTAGAAAGTATGTTTTAACTGTATGTGTAATTGGGTTAAGTGTTAATCTAAGGGGAGGAGATGTGTGGGAGGTAACATCTATGCTATTGGATATTTTACACCTCCCCTGTGGGCAGGCTTAAATGTGTAAGATGGAAATAAAAGCCAGGCTGGGTGTGCCAGTCCAGAGTTCCTGTTTTACCCTCAAAGTGATGTGTCGTCTCATTATTGGGGGAAGGATTTATGGTATGCTGTTCCAGTTGACTGCTAGGAGTACAAGCCTATTCGTATGGTTCCTATTCAATGGTCTACAGCATTCATACGCTTGGGAGAATTTAAAGGTTTCTCGGATTCGGTGATTGTGGTGTCTGCCAGAGAGCTTGGAGTCCTCAGGAAGCACTAGGAGCATCCATTAACGGAGGTACCAAGTCGGGGTGCCAGGTGATCCGTTACATTGGTGGCAGCGGTGGGATGGCGTCCTAGTGTGAGGTAAAGCAGCTCAGAGACACTGTTTGGATTTACAAATTGAGGGCAACGCTAGCAGTCGTGCAGCGCCCCTGGGAGCAGACAAGTATGGAAGGTTCTGGCTCTGGAGATGATTGGCTGGCCGAGGTGAGGCAGCGAGTGGCCGAGTATGGGGATGATATACCCATGGAGACACGCCGGCTGATCTGGAACCAGGTCATGGCTGAGCGAAACACAAGGCTGGACCGAGAATTCCGGTTGGCGAAAGAGAGGAAGTATGCTCAGCAGCAGGAGCGTTACAGCAGCCGAGTAGAGGCTGCATCCGAGGAGGTTAGCCATCTTTCCCTGAGGCGGCGGGAGGAACCCGAAGTGGGGGTCCTCATAGACTGGTCCTGTGAGGAACCACAACAGGCAGGTAGAGATGGGACCAAGGTCTCTCCACCGGGATGCTGGGCAGCCGGCCCAGATCCCCAGCAGCAGCCAGAGTTGCCAGGTGGGGAAGCAGGTGGCCCTTACTCACAAATGTTGAGGGGCCTCACGGATTGGTCCTGGGAAGACCCACAGATGGCAGGTGGAGATGGGACTGCGGTCTCTCTACCGGCCCTACAGGGATGCTGGGCAGTCGGCCCAGATCCCCAGCGGCAGTGTGCGTTACAGGGAGCTGAAAGTGCCGTTCTTGCTCCCCAGCGGCAGTCTACGGTGCAGGGAGAGGAGCCTGTTATCCCCTCTCCCAGCGGTTGAAGGTGTGTAAGGGAGAGGAGTTTGTTATTCCCTCTCCCCAGCGGCAGCACAGCTCACCAAGGGGAGACAGTAAGCCCCTCACCAGCGCAGATGGGACCGTGGTCTCTGCGCCCTGCCTACAGGGAGTACAGAAGGTCAGCCCTGCTCCCCAGCGGCTGAAAGTGTGTAAGGGAGAGGAGTTTGTTACCCCCTCTCCCCAGCGGCAGCTTAGCACACCAAGGGGAGACAGTAAGCCCCACACCAGCGCAGATGGGACCGTGGTCTCTGCGCCCAAGTTACAGGGAGCTGAAGGGGCCGTCCTCCCTCCCCAGCGGCAGTGTGATTTGTTGGGAATTGGGAGCCCAGTCTCCATTCCCCAGCGGCAGAGTATCCAGCAGGGAATGGAGAGCCCAGCCCCCTTTCCCCCTCAGCAGGACTCTGTGCTGGGAGGAGAGACAGTCGGTCTCCCTCCGCAGAGACGGGAAGTATGTATGGGAGAGGAGATTGTTACCACCTCTCCCCAGTGGCGGATCATTAATGTACAGGGAATAGAGAGCCCAGTCTCCATTCCCCAGCGGCAGAGTGTTCTAATGGGAGAGGAGCTGGTTACCACCTCTCCCCAGCGGCAGCTTAATGTACCAGGGGGAGACTGTAAGCCCCACACCTGTGCAGATGGGACAGTGGTCTCTGCACTTCCAGCACAGGGGGTAGGGACGGTCGGTCCTGCCCCCCCACGACAGGGCTGTTTAGCCAAAGGGGAGACAGTCTGTCTCCAGCAGCAGAGCTGTGTACCCAGAGGTATGCTATGACAGTGGTTTGCCAGCAGTTAATAACCGACAACTAAAATACCCCAAATGAAGGTACAGAGCAAAGAAACATATATAAAATAAGCCAGTTTGTCATGTATTAAAATTATTTTACCGACCAACCTTGTAAAACCACAAGGTGGCAACATAAGCCAAACCACACTACAAACACATAGGTCACCCCGTTATAACCACACAGCCCAACCAAAACAAAATGTGCAAACTATTGAATGCCATGTTAATTGTATAACTTTGACTATTTGAACACATGGAAGTGGCAACCACAAATGATCTGTATTATGCAACACGCACCAAAAATAAAGAATTTAAAAAAAAAAAAAAAAAACATAAGCCAAACCAACCTGGCTACCCGGCATATAACTGACATAAGCCTAAATGAATGGAACAGTCGTAGTATGAATGAAAATGGCTGAATCGTAATCTTAATTTAAATGGAGTTTTAACTTCTACTGCAATGTGTGAGTGAAATGCCAGCATTGCAATAATGACAGTTTATACCACATAAAACAAAAGTTTGTACGAACGGAGCTTCATAACGGAGTTTTGCATAAAAAAAACGAAATATGTATGAAGTGTTTCACGCTCGGCTATTGTATGTAAACGAAAGGTTTAACTAAACGAATTAATGCGAACGGACACCTGATATTACCATGAGTAGATGAACGTTTAACCTGAAATGCCTGATTGCATGAATCGTAGCGACATGTGTAAGGTAAACGGAAGAGTATGGATAGCATGTGTCCGTGTATTATATTACAGCATCTTATTTGTTTGAAATCAATTGCTATACAATTAATGATTGTAGCAGTACTTACCCTCTCCAGGGTCCGGCCGGGGTCCTCTCTTCTCGCCGCGCGCGGTCCTGCTCCTGCACGAGCTGCGCGCGGCTCATCCAACGACGAGATCAGGAAGGCAGGCAGTGACCGCGAGAAGCGTTCACGTGTCCCGCCTGACACTAAGAGCGCACCGCGCCTCTCGGGCGCGCTCTTAAAGGGACAGTGGGAGACAAAATTAGAATCAGTCTCCCATTGGCCCCTGTCATGCCACGTTCCCCATACACTCACGTTTTGGGGGCGTGGCTATAACAGGGGCCAATCAAAGTGAACATTAGGGTATTTATACTCACCTGTTTCCTTTGCACCTTGCCCTATTGTTGTTTCTGTTCAGTTCCCTTTAGTGCTTGTTTCGTTCAGTTGGTTTTTTGGTGCTTGACCTTGGCTTTGTTCCTGACTCCGTTCTCTCTTTATCCTTGCTTGTTTATCCACCGGTTTGTCCTCCTGTGTACCAGTCCCCGGCTTCTTCTACTGTACGCTGTCTCTCCGTCCCCTTGACTTGTTCTGGACTCTGTCTTTTTTTGTACTCGTCTAAGTCCGGCCATTCTAAGGTCCGGTAAGACGAATCCTGTTTTCTTGTCTCTTGACTATCTGGACTATTCCTGCATGTTGGGGTATATTACCGTGACAATGATGTCGCGAACATAAAAGTTTCGGTTCCCGAACGGCGAACGCGAATTTCCGCAAATGTTCGCGAACGGGCGAACCGGGCGAACCGCCATAGATGGAAACGTTGTTTCAAGGGGATTAACACCTGGACTGCGGCATGCCGGAGGGGGATCCATGGCAAAACTCCCATGCAAAATTACACAGTTGATGCAGAGTCTGGTTTTAATCCATAAAGGGCATAAATCACCTAACATTCGTAAATTGTTTGTAATAACGTGCTTTAAAACATCAGGTATGATGTTGTATCGATCAGGTAGTATAAGGGTTATGCCCACTTCACAGTGACAGACCAAACTCCCCGTTTAACGCACCGCAAACAACCGCAAACAGTCCATTTGCACAACCGCAAACTCCCCATTTGCAAAAGGTTGGATACCAAGCTAGCCATGTCCTGTTCCTTGTCCTCACTGATGTCATTGAAGGTCTCTTCCTCCACCCAGCCACATACAACACCAAGGGTCCCCGAAAGGTGACAACAAGCCCCCTGGGACGCCTGCTGTGTTTGGTCTTCCACCTCCTCAAAGCCACCTTCCTCCTCTGACTCCTCTTCTTCAGACTCCTCTCTCTGCGTTATTATAAGGTGTGTTAAGTAGTACTATTCCTATCAGTTGGTCCTCCTACTTCAAATTTGGGGCACTGCATGTGTAATCTAATGTGCCACCAGATAGGAGTGGTGTGTCAAGTAGTCCCCCTCATCAGGCCTTTTTTAGTCGAATGTATTGCCCACTGTCAGTCCCTTCGGGATCCATCCCTCATTCATCTTAATAAAGGTGAGGTAATCTAGACTTTTTTGACCTAGGCGACTTCTCTTCTCAGTGACAATACCTCCTGCTGCACTGAAGGTCCTTTCTGACAGGACACTTGAAGCGGGGCAGGCCAGAAGTTCTATCGCAAATTGGGATAGCTCAGGCCACAGGTCAAGCCTGCACACCCAGTAGTCAAGGGGTTCATCGCTCCTCAGAGTGTCGATATCTGCAATTAAGGCGAGGTAGTCTGCTACCTGTCGGTCGAGTCATTCTCTGAGGGTGGACCCTGAAGGGCTGTGGCGATGCGTAGGACTTAAAAAGCTCCGCATGTCCTCCATCAACAACACGTCTGTAAAGCGTCCTGTCCTTGCCGGCGTGGTCGTGGGAGGAGGATTACTGTAATGATATTGATGTTACAAAGTTTTGGAGTCCAGTAGCCAGATCAGCAATGTTTTCTGCCAGAGGTAGCCACTCGTTACCCAGGTGGTTGAGCCCCTGAGCCTTGAGTGGCCTTCTGGTCTTAAGCAGAGATGGGAGACTGGAACAGAGAGATGATAATCGTAGTGAGGCAAGCCGAGGTCAGTGGGAAGGAGAAGCAGCAAAGTCAAAACGGTCCAAAATCAGCAACAGGTAGGAGAAACAGGAACAAGCTTGATTAGAGAGTACAGGAACCACAATAATCTGGCAAAGGTACAGAGACAGGAAGTGGCTTTTATAGGCCAAGAACCAGACACATGACCAGACACAGCTGAAGAGACTTGTCACTGATACCAATGCTTATAGAGTCAAGGTTACCAGATCTCAGGTACATTTGCAAAAGGCAGGGTGGTGTAGTGGTAAGGAAGAGGTTTAGCAGCATGTAAACCAGGGTTTGAAACCCAGCAGAGTCAGTTCCTCACAATTACTTTCACCTCTTCCCCTGTTAGATTCCCGTTGTGCTGTGACATCACCCTTATACGCTGTGTAAAGCATACTTTTTAATTTATTTTGGAACTGCTGCATCCTTTCCGACTTGCGGTAATTTGGTAACATTTCAGGCACTTTCTGCTTATACCGGGGGTCTAGTAGCATGGACACCCAGTACAGGTCGTTCTCCTTCAGCTTTTTTATCCGAGGGTCCCTCAACAGGCACGACAGCATGAAAGACCCCATTTGCACATGGTTGGATGCCGAGCTACTCATGTCCCGTTCCTCGTCCTCAGTGATCTCACTAAAGGTATGTTCTTCCCCCCAGCCACGTACAACACCACGGGTACCATATAGGTGACAACGAGCACCCTGGGATGCCTGTTGTGTTTGGTCTTCCTCCTCCTCCTCAAAGCCACATTCCTCCTCTGACTCCTCTTCTTCACAATCCTCTTCCAGTGTTGCCGCAGGTCCAGCAAGCGATGCTGATAAGGCTGTTTCTGGTGGTGATGGTGACCACAACTCTTCCTCTTCCTCTTCATGTTCATCTACGGCCTGATCCAGCACTCTTCGCAGGGCACGCTCCAGGAAGAAAACAAATGGTATGATGTCGCTGATGGTGCCTTCGGTGCGACTGACTAGGTTTGTCACCTCCTCAAAAGGACGCATGAGCCTACAGGCATTGCGCATGAGCGTCCAGTAACGTGGCAAAAAAATTCCCAGCTCCCCAGAGGCTGTCCTAGCACCCCGGTCATACAAATATTCACTAACAGCTTTTTCTTGTTGGAGCAGGCGGTCGAACATTAGGAGTGTTGAATTCCAACGTGCCGGGCTGTCGCAAATCAAGCGCCTCACTGGCATGTTGTTTCGCCGCTGGATATCGGCAAAGTGCGCCATGGCCGTGTAGGAACGCCTGAAATGGCCACACACCTTCCTGGCCTGCTTCAGGACGTCCTGTAAGCCTGTGTACTTATGCACAAAGCGTTGTACGATCAGATTACACACATGTGCCATGCACGGCACATGTGTCAACTTGCCCAACTTCAATGCCGCTATCAAATTTTTTCCGTTGTCACACACCACTTTGCCGATATCCAGTTGCTGCGGAGTCAGCCACTTTTCCACCTGTGCGTTCAGGGCGGACAGGAGTGCTTGTCCGGTGTGACTCTCTGCTTTCAAGCAAGTCAAACCCAAGACGGCGTGACACTGCCGTATCCGGGATGTGGAATAGTACCTGGGGAGCTGGGGGGGTGCCATTGATGTGGAGCAAGACGCAGCAGCAGAAGAGGACTCAGCCGAGGAGGTTATGGAAGAGGATGGAGTAGGAGGAGTAGAGGAGGTGGCAGCAGGCCTGCCTGCAAGTCGTGGCGGTGTCACCAACTCCTCTGCAGAGCCATGCATTCCATGATATACCTGCCCTGACAATGCATTGCAGACCAGCTATCAGTGGTCAGATGGACCCTTGCCCCAACACTGTGTGCCAGACATGCCATTATTTCCTTTTGCACAATCAAGTACAGGTTGGGGATTGCCTTATGTGAAAAGAAATTTCGGCCGGGTACCTTCCACTGCGGTGTCCCAATAGCTACAAATTTTTGGAACGCCTCAGACTCCACCAGCTTGTATGGTAAAAGCTGGCGGGCTAATAGTTCGGACAAGCCAGCTGTCAGACACTGGGCAAGGGTGTGACTTTCTGACATTGGCTTCTTACGCTCAAACATGTCCTTGACAGACACATGACTGGGCAGATGAGCGGGAACTGCTCAAGGCGGGAGACGGAGTGGCGGATGGTTGAGAGGGGGCAAGGAGGACAGCAGTGGTTGACGTGGCTGAAGATGCTGGACCAGGTGGAGGATGGCGACTTAGAGTTTGCGTGCTGCTTGTACTCATGTGTTGATCCCATAGGCGTTTGTGATGTGCGATCATGTGCCTACGCAAAGCAGTTGTACCTAGGTGGGTGTTGGACTTCCCACGACTCCGTTTCTTTTGGCACAGGTTGCAAATGGCATCGCTGTTGTCA